>NW_006408677.1:1703118-1726867 GCF_000296735.1 Chrysochloris asiatica | reverse complement strand
ATTACATCAAGACCAAGTAGAATTCATACCAGGGATGCAGGATGATTCAAGGATGCCTTTATCACAATTCCTATCAAATGCTGTACTGAAAATCTTAACCAGAACTATAAGGCAAAAAAGGATATTAAAGGCAACCAAACTGGCATAGAAGAATTAAAGCTCTCTGTAGTATCAGATGATATCCTATACATACAAAATCCCAAAGACTCAGCAAGAAAATTATTGGAACTCAATGAAGATTCAACAAAGTTGCAGGGTACATGGTCAATATACAAAAATCAGTTGGATTTCTCTACACTAATAAAGACAGCCCTGGAAAGGAAATCAGGAAAACAATACAATTTACAGTAATCACCCAAAAGATGAAATATGTAGGGGGGGGAAATCTAACCATAGAAACAAAAGACCTATACAAAGAAAACTACAAAACACAACTACAAGAAACCAAAAAAGACTTACAACAATGGAAGAATAAAACATGGTCATGAACAGAAGAGTTAACATTATGAAAGTGTCAACACAACCCAAAGCAATCTATAGATATAATGCAATCCCAATCCAGAGTCCATCATCATTCTTTAAAGAGATGGAGAAACTGATCACTAATTTTTTTGGAAAGGAAAGAGACCTCGGATAAGCAAAGCATTGCTTAAGCAGTACAAAGTTGGAAGTCTCTCACTCCCTGATCTCAAAATTTACTACACAGCCACAGTGGTCAAAACTGCCTGGTATTGTTACAATGATCATACATAGATCAATAGAACAGAATTGAGAACCCAGAAGTAAATGCATCCACATACATTGATCTTTGACAAAGGGCCAAAACACATTACATTGGGAAGAGATAGTCTCATCAACAAAGAAATCCATTTGCAGAAAAATGAAGCAAGACCCAATATCTCACACAATATACAAAAACAAACAATGTGAAATAAATGCCTATATATAAAACTTAGAAGTACAAAGATCACTAATAAAAAAAATAGGGACAAATTTAGGGGCTCTAATACATGGCATACATACACTACCAACAATACAAAAACCACACTAACAGTACAAAGCAAAACAGATGACTGGAACCTCCTAAGAATTAGACACTTATGTGCATCCAAAGATTCACCAAAAGAGTAAAAAGGGACTAATCTCTGAAATGTATAAATAGAACACCACCTCTACAAGAGAAGGACAAACAACCCAATTAAAAAATGGTTATAGGACATGAACAGACACTTCACTAAAGAAGACATTCAGGCAGCCAACAAACATATGAAGAAATGTTTATGATCATTAGCCATTAGAGAGCTGCAAATCAAAACAACAGTGAGATATCATCTCACTGCATTAATAGCAAAGTTCAAAAAAAGCAGAAAACAACAAATGCTGGCAAAGGTTTGGAGGTTCACTGAAGGCATTGGAAAAGAACAAGGCTATGGGAAGTGATGAAATACAAATTGAAATCTGTCAACAAACATACAGCACTGGAGGCACTCCCTCATCTATATCAAGAAATTTGGAAGACAGTTACCTGGCCAACTGTTTGGAAGAGATCCATATTTGTGCCCATTCCAAAAAGAGGTGACCCATAGGAATGCAGTAATCATCGAACAATATAATTAATATTGTTTGTAAATAAATTTTTCCTGAAGATAATTTTAAAAACTGTTGCAATAGTACATTGACAGAGAACTGCCAGAAATTCAAGCCGGATTCAGATGAGGACACGGAAGGAGGGATATCACTGCTGATGTCAGATGGATCTTGGCAAAAAGCAGAGAATACCAGAAAGATGTTTACTTGTGCTTTTACTGACTATGCAAAGGCTTTCAACTGTGTGGATCATGATAAACTATGGATACCACTGTGAAGAATGAGTATTCCCAAACACTTAACTGTGCTCACGAGGGATCTGTACATAGACCAAAAGGCAGTCATTAGAACAGAACAAGGGATATTGAATGGACTAGGTTGTGCCAGACCCAAGCCATGGTATTTTTAATAACCTCATATGCATGTGAAAGTTGAAAAGTGAATAAGGAAGACAGTTTAAGATTGGATGCATTTGAGTTATGGTGTTGGAGAAGAATATTAAAAGAATAAACCAATCTGTGTTGGAATTACAGTCAGAATGCTTATTAGAAGCCAGGATGGCCAGACTTCATCTCATACTTCAGACATATTAGCAGGACGGGCTAGTCGCTGGAGAAGGATATCATGTTTGGTAAAGTGGAGAGTCAGAGAAAGAGATGGATTAATCCAACGAGATGGATTAGCACAGTGGCTGCAACAATGTGTTTAGGTTGTGTACACTAGAAATGATTGTGAGGTTGGCGCAGGACCAGAGAGTGTTCCGTTTTGTTGTGCATAGTGTCGCCTTGAAGGAGCTCTGGTAGAGTAGTGGTTACGAATCGGGCTGCGAACCTTAAGGTCAGCGGTTCGAAACTACCAGCCGCTCTGCGGGAGAAAGATGAGGCTTTCTACTCCCGTAAAGATTTACACCCTCGGAAACCCTGTACAGGGTCGCTATGGATCGGAACCGACTCGACGGCACTTAACAACAACAACAACAAGTGTCGCCTTGAGTCAGTATCTACTCAATGGCACGTAACAACAACAACAATGCATTCAATGCATCTTGAACTTTTTCCTTTAGTACCATAAGTTCTTGATCATATGCCACCTCCTGAAATGGTCAAATGTTGACCACTTCTTTTTGGTACAGTAACTCTGTGTATTCCTACCATCTACTTTTGATACTTCCTGTGTCATGCAACAATTTGCCCATAGAATTCTTCAGTATTGTAACTTGAGGCTTGAATTTTTTAGTTCTTTCCGTTTGAGAAATGTCAAGCAGATTCTTCCCTTTTGTTTTTCTACCTCCAGGTCTTTGCACATTTCATTTTAATACTTAAAGTTTGTCTTCTCAAGCTGCCCTTTGAAATCTGTTCAGCTCTTTGACTTCACATCATTTCCTCCTTTTGCTTTAGGTACTACCAGTTGTTCTGTGGGAGAAAGATGAGGCTTTCTGGTCCCGTAATGATTTGCAGCCTTGGAAACCCTATGCAGGGTCACTATGAGTCGGAAACCACCACTCTACATTCAAGAGCAAGTTTCAGAGTCTCTTCTCACATCCATTTCATTCTGCTGTAGTTGGTCTCTGGCCTTGCTCTGAGGATAAGGGGTTCTCTATTATCTCTTTCTGCAGATGTAGTTGATTTGATTTAAAAAATACAGAAGACCCAGTTAATGTTGAAATTTAAAAAAATAGAACAAAACATTTTTAGTATAAGTATGGCTCAAATTAGCATAAGTATGTCCCATTCACTATTTTGGATGTTTATAACAAAAAAAGTTTTGTAGTTTATCTGAAAACTAAATTTAACAGGGTGTCCAATATCTTATCTGGAAACCTAAAAGTAGTGTTTTGCTAACTGTGACAAGTTCAATTATGAGGTGTGTCAAAATAACAGTTAGTTATAAGATTTTTAAAGTACAAATTCTGCAACCTATTTAGTTTCTAGAAATCTAATGGAGTCATTCTGATCTGCAATCCCAAGTATTTTACGAAGTAGGAGAGACAAAGAGTCACAACAACTAGTATTTTAAGGACTCAAGTAATTCATTTACTTAACAAGGACTTATTAAGTTGTTTCTGTGTATCAGACACTGTATTAGGTGCTGGGCAATAAAAAACGAATAGAAGTGTATATGAGTGTTCATAGCAGCTCTATTCATAATAACCTCAAACTGGAAAGTACCCAGATAAGTATAAACAAAATGTGGTATATTTGCAAAATGTAACACAATTGAACGTTGGTGGTGTTGTTAAGTGACTCATAGTGACGCTGTATAGGGGTTCCGAGGAGCGGCTGGTGAGTTTGAACCTCTGACCTTGCAAAGAAATCAACCCTTGATACATGCACAAACAAGAAATCATATTCAGTGCGAGTCCATTGATATGGAGCTGTAGATTAGGTAAAACTAATCTATGGTGATAAAAATTGTGGTTATTTCTTCTGGGGCAGGCTGGTGACTCATATATCATGCAATTCACACATCCTTTCTTAAATATCACCTCCCTCTTTTTCAACAATGTTTATTTCTTTTTAGGGTACTCATTGCCCACTTTATAACTACCTCCCCTTTTAATGACTTCAGAGAAATTATGATGACATTTTCCAATGAAATACGTTCATACATCATTGAATGTGGTTGAGGCTAGGCCTCAGTTTCTTTGGCTATATATACCTTATGAGGTGGGGATTCGTGTCCTACATTCTGTGACTCTTTCTTTTCATTGGAGTCCTGGTGTGGCACCATAGGATTAACACTTGACCTCAAGGTCAATTTGAACCGCAAGGTCAGCAGTTCAGATGCACCAGCTGCTCTTCAGAAACCCTATACAGGGTCGCGATGAGTTGGAACTGACTGGATGGCACTTAACAGCAACCACTCTTCCTATTTAAGAATTCAGGGATGTACTGACTGCCGTGGACTCTAGTGACTTACTGTTCATTGGCAATATGATGTCTTTAAGAAAAATCAGTCCAATCACTCCAAGTTGAAAACAAAATTGTTTCATTTTTCCAGTTTGGAGCTTAAGTTAGGACAGAAGACTCAACTAGCTCTTTAGTGTTGAATCTACAGGAAAAAGAAGGATTGGGGTTCCAGGACAGAGGCTGTGGCCTGCTGGACAGATCATCTGAGAGTGTCTCACCGTCATGTCTGACTTTTGTACTAAAGGAGGGAGGAGTCTAACAAATACCCAGTTGAGATGGACAGTGAGTCCATGTGGAATCCACCAGCAGTGGTAACTACTAGAAGTCAGAATGGGAGACAAATACAGGTGTGGCATTATACGGTCAAACACTGGATCACAATGTCGGTGGTTCAAGCTCACCAGCCACGCCTCAGAAACCATATACAGGGCTGCTATGAGTTGGAACTGACTTGATGGCACTTAATAATAACAACAACACTAACTATATAATACTTACTTCATACTGTAGTGTGGATGGTCTCTAAGACCTATGGTGTAAATGAGGCTAAAGATGCACCACTTAGAGATGGAGAAAGAAGGCATGAGGATGAGAGTCAAAATCAGAAAAATAGGATGGCTCATAGCAAATCCATCTTTTAGGACTAGGAGGCAAAATACACAAAACCCAGTAAATAAATAGCAGACCAGGATTTCTGTCTTCATTTGCCAAGAACAGCATGTTACTTCTACCGTATTTTATGGCTGCAGTTTTAAGCTGCAAATCCTTTCAGAAACTAATTTTCCTTTTGCTTGCAGGGTGAACAAGACAAACTGACAAGTCACGTACGCTTGTACTTCTAAAATTAGGAGAAACAGCCCTGATCCCTTCTCATATGCAGAAAATAGAAAGGAGTCCATGAGTCTACTTGGTTGGTGGGAACAGACTTTAAAAAGCATCATGCTACAAAATAAAGTATCACATGCCTTTAGCTAACGTTCAAGCTTCAGTTCAAACTTCTTGAGCTTAGCCAAAACCCACAGGCAAAGAAGTACTACAGTATTTCTGTGTCTGACTCCATGTTTCATGGTGTTGATATTAATGTACTTTTATTTTTATTTCTTGGCAAAGTGATAGTCAAAATTGATTTTAGAAAGCCCCTCCATTTCAAGGCCCAGTTACCTCTTTGGTAATTCCTTTGTAAGACACAAAATACCAAAGCTCCCTGAATAAGAAACAGATCACCTGAATTTTCTGTTCTTTATCTACCTAGTAAAGACATTGAATTCATAGCTAAAACCTCACCATAAAGAAAATTCCTAGCCTAGATGTCATCACTGAGAATTTTTACTAACATTTAAGGAAGAAATATCAATCCTATGCAAACTCTTCCAAAAATATGAAGAATGAAAGATTATTTTCTAATTCATTCTGTGAGTCCAGCATTACAGCCGTCAGGAATATGGATGCAAATTTTTTAGCAAATTGAAGATAATAAAATATGAAAACTATGGTATATCATGGCAAAGTATAGCTTATTCTAGGAATAGTATGTTGGTTTGACATAAAAAAAAAAAAAATGATCAGTGTAATTTACCATATTCTACCACTGAGTTGATTCCAACCCACAGTGACCCTCTATAGGGTTTCTGAGGTGTAAATCTTTATGAGAGCAGAAAATATTATTATTCTCCCATAGAACAGCTGGTGGGGTTGAACTACTGCCCTTGCAGTTAGCAGTTCAGTGCTTATTCTACAGCACCACCATATTAGTAGATCAGAAAAAAACTAATAGATGCATGTTATAGATTGACTTGTATCCTTCCTCCAAAAGATATGTTGAAGTTCTAGACCCTATACCTGTGAATGTGACCTGTTTCAAAATAAGTTCTTTCACTAAAAATATGTTAACAAGTTATCATACCAGAGTAGGGTAGGCTTTATTTCTTTCTGAGTGGCCTCTTATAAAGAGGAAGACAAACAGGGCCACATACACACACACTGGGGGAAGTCCCCATGCAAATATACATCTACAATCTAAGGAATGCCTAGAGATGCCTGGAGTTACCGGAGCTGGATGAGACAAGGAAGAATCTTCCTATACAGTGAACAGAGAAAGTACAGGTCCTGTCAACATCCTGAATTTGAACTCCTAGCCTCCAGAACAGGAAGATAATGATTTTCTGTTCTTTAAAGCCACCCATTTTGTGAAATATTGTTATGAAAGCTCTAGGAAAAGGAGATAAGATAGAAAGGGCATTTAACAAAATCCAATATCCACACCCATTTAAAGTGATGAGTTTTGACATACATACAAACCTGTGTGACAACCATCATAATCAAAATATAGATCTTTCTATCACACCCAGAAATTTCTTCATGTCCCCATACAGTTCCCCTAACTCTATGTGCCTATGCCTAACGTGTCCTCAACCCCAGTCTCAGGCACACACTGATTTAGTTTATGGAATCGTGAATTACTTTGCAGTTTTCTAGAATTTCCTGTAAATGGTAAAAATATATGTACTCTTATGTTGGGATTCTTTCAACAATTTTTTTTTTAGATTTAACTATACTGTTGTCTCTATCAGCAATTTATTCTTTTTCATTGATAAGTAATACTTCATTGTAAGAACATACCATGACTTGCTTATTTAGTTTCTGACTAAAGGACAATGTGGTTGTTTCCTGTTTTTGACTATTATAAATGAAGTTGCCATGAACTTTCACGTGTAAAAAACAACAACAACAGGATAAAACCCTGATATAAAACCAATGTAAGCCAGAATAAAAGGGAACTTCTTCAACCAGAAAAGGGGCATCTACAAAGAATCCTATGCATATGTAATGTGCAATGGTGAGAGATTGAATTCTTTCCCTCCTAAGATTGAGACTGAGGCACAAATGTCTACTTTTACACTTAAATTCATCACTGTACTAACGTTTCCAGCACATCAGAGAGGGAGAGCGGTATCCAGACAGGAGAGAGGAAGTAAAATTATCTTTATTCATAGATGACACAGACTTCTATGTGAAAAATACTATGGAATCTATAAGAGGGTACCAAGAAACTTGGGGGGGGGGTGATGAATATGTTCATTATCTTGACTGTGGTTATGGTTTCATGGGTGTATATCCGAGTCAAAACTTACCAAATTGTACACTTTAAATATCTGAAGTTTACTGCATGCCAATTATACTTCATCTAACTTGTTTAAAAAAATCAAGGCCACTTACATAAGAACTTAGATGCCAATCTGAATGTGTTATCACTGGTCAAATAAATAATGCTTTAAGCAATGATAATTACTGCAATGAATGAAATACACAAAATATGCAAAAATCCATTGAGTTCATAACAGAACTCTTATTTCCACTCTCCACCCCCTCAACAAAACAGCCCTGGTTTATCACCTTTGGAGGAAATGATTATTTTTAAAACTGATTATTTAAAAAAAGGTTAGGTAGAAGAACAAGCAATTAATTATCTTGCCTTTCCGAAATGAACTATAACTCAAGGTAACAACAACAAAATAATGAAGGATGGTTCCCCTAAAAGAAGTATTCAACTGGATATATGCTTAACACTAAATCATAGAACCAATAATTGCAAATCCTAGTGAAGTAATGGGAGGTGCAAATGGTTTGCACTTGGCTACTAACCTAAACCCTACATGTTTATCAGTTTGTCATATGGTGGTGGCTTACATGTGGCTGTGATGCTGCAAGCTCTGCCACTAGTGTTTCAATCATCAGCTAGGTTACCCATACTGAACAGGTTTTAGCAGAACTTCTAAACCAGTAACATGCTAGGAATTAACCACTAAAACCTTATGAATAGCAATGACACATTGTCTGATGTCGTGCAGGAAGATGAGCCCCTCAGGTTGGAAGGTAGTTAAAATACAACTGAGGAAGGGTTCTCTCCTCAAAGTACAGTCAACTTAAATGACATGAACAGAACAGAGCTTTCGGGGCCTTCATTTCCTGGTGGGGCTCAATTCAAAATTAGAAGAAACAGCCTCAAACATCCATTAGCAATCAGAATGAAAAGTTGTCAGAAATGAAATGGAATGGGTATAGATCCATATCAGTAGTTGGAAAATATGGCACTCATTAATTAGCCTATGCCAAGAAATACAGAAGACCTGACCAATCAACTGGAAGAGATTCATATTTGTCCCCTTTCCAAAGAAAGGTGGCCCTGCAGAAGGTGGACATTATCAAATTTAATTACTATCACAAGGAAGTAAAATTTTGCTGAAGAGAATTTTAAACAAATGGTTGCAGCAGTACATCAACCGGGAGCTGCCAGATATTCAAGCCAGATTCAGAAGAGGATGCAGAACCAGGGATATCATTGCTGACATCAGAAATGGCTGAAAGCAGAGAACACCAGAAAAATGGTTACTTTTAGTTCATTGACTACGCAAAGGCATTTGATTATACACATCATAACAAGCTATGGATAACATTGCAAAGAATGGGGATTCCTGAACATTTTATTGTGCTCATGAGGAGCCTGTACATAGACCAAGAAGCACTCCTTTGAACTGAACAAGTGGATACACTGTTGTTTAGTTCTGTGGAGTAGGTTCTGAGTCATAGCAACCCTGTACAGGGTTTTGGAGGAACAGCTGGTGGCTCTAAACTGCCGACCTTGTGGTTCTCAGTCCAGTGCTGGTCCTATAGCACCACACCAGAAGTCCAAGGGGATCGGATGTGGCTTAAAAATCAAGAAAGGTGTGTTACAAGGATGTATTCTTTTACCATACGTACTCATTTTGTATGCTGAGCACATAATCAGAGAAGCTGAACTACATAAAGAAGAACCTGGCATCAAAATTGGACAGAAGGTTTATTAAAAACCTATGATATACAACATTGCATGCTGGAAGTGATGAGGACTTGAAGTATTTACTGATGAAGATAAAAACTACAGTTTTCAGTATGAATTGCAACTCAATATAAAGAAAACAAAAGTCCTCACAACTAGACCAATACACTACACATCATAATAAAAGGAGAAAAAAATTGAATGAACTATTTTATTTTATTTGGATCCACAATCAATGCCCATGGAAACAGCAATTAAGAAATCAAAGGATGTACTACATTGGGCATATCTACAGGAGAAACTTAAATGTGTTAAAGAGCTATCACCTTGAGGACTGATTCAAGCTATGGTATTTTCAGTATTAGTCACCTCATATGCATGTGAAAGCTGGACAATAAATACAGAAGACTGAAGAATTGATGACTTTGAATTATGGTTTTGGTGAAGATTATTGAAATTACCATGGACTGCCAGAATAACAAACAGGTTTTACTAGGCAGCTAGAACAGGAAAAAGAAGAGGGTCTACTTCCCCACACAGCTTGTCTCAGCAGAAAAATTAGACCAACCTCAGCAATAAGAAGATCCTGACAAAGGGGTAGGGTAGGGAAAGGAACCTAAAAGGGAAGCCAGTTAGTCAGTCATGAAACTGGGGAACAAGACTCAGAGTAGCATAGTTAGACAAATTTCCCAAATTAGCTGCTCGGACATTTGACAGAAAGATAAGTAAAGGAAAAGTCCAATTGTATTTGGGGCTCCTCCTCTTCATTCATGATGTGGAAGCCCGTTCTTATCTGTAAGAATGTGTCTATACTTAATAAATCTTTTTGTCTGCTTCTTGTCTTTCTAACCTCTTTTGTGTTTCGCCTTCTCAATTCTTTGGCAGGATAGTAGCACCATTCCAGGGACAACACTTCATCCATGACAGTTGGTCTTACAAGAAGTAAAACCAGAATGCCTCTCATAAGCAAGGATGGTGAAGCTTCTTTTCACATACTTGGAACATGTCAGGAAGGACCAGTCTCTGGAAAAGGATATCATCCTTGGTAAAGCAGAGGGTCAGTGAAAAAGAACAAGACTCCCAATGAGATGGACTGACACAGTGGTAGCAAACATTGACTCAAACATAACTATTGTGAGGATGATGCAGGGCTGGACACTGTTTTGTTCTGTTGTACATAGGGTTGCTAAGGAGCTCCGGTAGCGTAGTGGTTACGAATTGGGCTGCGAACCTCAAGGTCAGCAGTTTGAAACTACCAGCTGCTCCGTGGGAGAAAGATGAGGCTTTCTGCTCCCATAAAGATTTACAGCCTTGGAAACCCTGTACAGGGTCGCTATGAGTTGGAACTGACTCTACAGCACATAACCACCACCACTGCATAGGGTTGCTATGAGTTGGAATTGTCTCAAAGGCTGCTAACCTAAAGGCTGATGGTTCAAACCCACCCAGCAATGCCATAAAACAAAAGCCTGGCCATCTACTTCCTGAAATACTGCTGGCAGGAAAACCCTATGGAGCAGTTCTACTCTGTAATACACAGTGTCACCATGAGTCAGAATGAACTTGATTCTTTACAATTGTGACAGTCACAATTAGTCATGATAAAATTACTCACTATTGAATCATAAGAATCTTATCCCCATCTCTTTTCACCAGACCCATCTAGACAAGATGAAAACTATTCAGTGGGGACTCTTTCTTCCCCCACACACTATTAAACTAAATTTGTGTTTTTTTAATGTAGTAATAAATTGAGATAAAGAATACTGACATCTATTAACATCAAAGAAGAAGAGACAAGCAAATATTATAGACATTTTGTGCCTGCTGATGGGAGAACATAATCTGATCAGTCTTTTACCTCTCTGTCATTACACTTCATTCACAAAGCCAAGATTAATGTTTATGAAAATGTTTATTAAATTAATAAATGCAATCAATTAATCTAACCAATCAGGATATCTAAAGGGAGTATTGTTGTTTAGTGCCATCGACTCAGTTCTGATTAATAGTGACTCTGTATAGTAGGGTTTCCAAGGAACAGTTGGTGGTTTGAACCGGCAACCTTGTGGTTAGCAGTCCAGTGCTGATCCTACAGCGCCACACCAGGACTACTAAACAGAGTTGGAGTGGTGGTGGTGTGGTGATTATGTGCTGTGAAGTCAATTCTGACATATAGTGACTCTGTATAGGGTTTCCAAGGCTGTAAATCTTTACAGGAGCAGAAAGTCTCATCTTTCTCCGACAGACCAGCTAGTAGATTTTCACTGCTGACCTTGCAGTTAGAAGCCCAACTCGTAACCCACCATGCTACCAGAACTCACTCCTTACTACAGGGAGTCGAAGAATCTACTTTTGCCTAATAGCAAGGTTTCTCCTTCTGAATTAGTCAATTTGTGAAGTCGATGTTATTGATATTATGAGGGTAAGTAAAAAAATACTGCTGCAAAATCAGAGAACAAAATCATTATTAACCAGAAATATCAAAATGTGAAGCTATTGACATATCCACCATTTAGGTCTGTACACACACATCTGAAAGCAGTGTTTCCATCTCTCTAAGCCTTCCCCAAAGAGTTGTGTGTTCTTTGATTTATACCTCGTCAAAATGGCAGTTTTGGCATCCTCGAGAGACTCAAATTATGTTTCTTTTCAATGTTCTTAGAATCTTGGGAACAAAATGAAATCTGAAGATGCAAAATCAGGGCTGTAGCGTAGATAGGGTAAGGTTTCCCAACAAAATTCATGTTGTTGTTAGTTGCCATCGAGTTGGTACTGACTCATAGCGACCCTATGGACAGCAGAATGAAACACTGCCCGATCCTGGGCCAACTTCACTACAACCCTTATTACATAAGAAGAATAAGCAGATGCACTGTCATTATGGAAAAATTTCCTCAGTGCAACTTTCCTTAAAACTTCTTCATAATAAGCCCCCATGATAGTCCGGTATCCTTTGAGAAAATCTATCAAGATTATCCCTTTGGAATAATAATAATAAAAAAAAAAGTCACCATAACTTTCTAATCTGCCCTCTGTACTTCGAATTTAGTGGGCCCAAAGAATTCCCTCTTAAACCAGTATTATGCTTGGATTGTTTTGAAGGTACCCTAAAGAGACGAAGACAAACATATTACTGAGAGAGCTTGTCTGCAGCCATCCACTGATGGCAGAGACATGTGGAAACATGGTTTGTTTAGACTAAGCTTGTTTATGTATGAACTAGAACTCTAGTGTGGATAAGCAATGGATCGTGAGGTCGGTTTCAACCACAAGGTCGGTGGTTTAAACTCACCAACCACTCCTTGGAAACTCTATACAAGGGTTGCTATGAGTTGGGACTGACTTCACTGTACTTAACAACTGCAAGAAGATTTAACTTCCAATCATTTATAATAATGTTATAATAAATATAGGGGACACAGACTAGCAACCAACAATCCAGACTATGGGAAGCTGTTACATTACAGGACCAGAGACCAAGTGTCTTCAAATAATTAAACAACAACAACAGCAACAAAAAACCTAAGGAGAAAAGGGAGAGAGAAGAAGCTATGAATCAAAATTATATAAGAGACACCAATGCAGGCACTTTATTTGAATATCCAAATATAAGGAAACACAACCATTTATAAAACAATGAGGAGATATGAGCAATGACTGGATTATTTGACTATATTATGGAATGATTGTTAATTTTACTTTGCATATGAAATACACGATTTTGGATGCTTTGATTTCTAACTTTAAAGGATTCATGAAAACAGATGAAATGAAATGTATCTATGATTTGTTTCACAATCTACAAAGGTGGGAAGAAGTGGGAGTAGATGAAACAATATTGTCTGGTGTCTCACTGTATTATTATATCTTTTCTGTCTATGCTTGATGTTTCTTTATATTAAGGCATTTTAGTAAAGGAAGTTAAGTTTCTAAGTTGAACAATAGATAGATAAAGGTGCATGATTAGATGTAGGCGGTGTGAGAAAAAGAAGGGTTAGAGATTACTCCTACGGTCTGAACAACAGCAAAGATGGTAGTGCCATTTTCTGAGATGGGGAAGCATGGAATAGGATCACTTTGTGTATCTGTGTAGAGAATGAGTTCCGTTTTGAATACACTGAGTTTGAAATATCTGTGAATAGCCAGGGAGATATGTCTAAGAAGTCAGATATGTATGGGGGTCTGGAGTTGGGAAAAGAGGTTTAGGCTCAAGCATAGATTTGTACATGGATGAGATTGTGCAGATTATATTTCTTCTTTGGTGAAATGTCTATTTAAGTCCTTCGCCCGTATTTTAATTAGGTTGTTTGTCTTTTTGTTAAGTTGTAGGAACTCTTTATACAGTCTGGATATTAAATCCTTATCTAAAATTTTCTCCCATTCTGTAAGTTATTGCTTCACTTTGTGGAGAAAGTATTTCACTTTGTGGAGAAAGTATTTTAAATTGTACTGAAATCTAATTTATCTACTTTTCATTTTGTTGCTCATGCTTTTGGTGCCACATCTAAGACTATGTTGTCAAAACAAGGTCTTGAAGCTTTATCCCTAAGCTTTCTTCTGTAAGTCTTATAACAGTCATCCTTATCTTTAGATCACTGACCCATTTTAAATTAATTTTCATACATGGTGTGAGGTATGTGTCCAACTTCATTCTTTTACATGTGGAGATACACTTGTCCTAGTTCCTTAAATTGAAGAGATTCTTCTTTCCTCACTAAACGAATTTGGCACCCTTGTTGAAAATCCATTGGCCATAAAAGCATGGATTTATTCTTGAACTTTCCATTTTATTCCATTGGTCTATATGACTATCATTACACTTGTTTTTCAGTTTGTCATACTGTAGTGGTTTGTGTGTTGATGTGATGCTGGAAGGTATGCCACCAGTATTTTAAATACCAGTGGAGTCAACCATGGTGGACTGGTTTCAGCAGAGCTTCCAGACTAAGACAGATTAGAAAGGAGGAGATGTTGACTACTTTTGAATAGTTAGACACTGAAAACCTAATGAAGAACATTAAAACATTGCCTGAAATAGTGCCAGAAGATCAGCCTCTCACTTTGGAAGGACTCAAAATATGACTGGGGAAGAGCAGCCTTCTCAAAGTAGAGTTGACTGTGATGACAAAAATGGGAGTAAAGCTTTCAGGACCTTCATATGCTGATGGGACACAACTCAAAATGAGAAGAGACAGCAGCTAACATTCATTAATCATTGGAACATGGAGTATACAAAGTCTGAATCCAGGAAATTCTTCAGTCATCAAAAATGAAATGGAATGCATAAACATGGATACCATAGGCTTAGTAAGCAGAAATCGTGTTGGCCATGTTGAAGCAGAAAAACCATATGGTATA
Source organism: Chrysochloris asiatica (assembly GCF_000296735.1). NCBI lineage: Eukaryota > Metazoa > Chordata > Mammalia > Afrosoricida > Chrysochloridae > Chrysochloris > Chrysochloris asiatica. The sequence continues at coordinate 1,712,194 of NW_006408677.1, read as the reverse complement.
CTATGCCAGGAACAAAAAAATCAAGAGGAATGGAGTCATAGTAGTCAAAAAGGACATTTTAACATCTATATTGAAATACAATGTTGTCTGTGACAAGAGTCGTACACCTACATGGAAGACCAGTCAATATCAGTATTATTCAAATTTATGCACAAACCATTAAAGCCAGTGATGATGAAGCTGAAGAATTCTACCAACTTCTTTGGATCCTTGGTAGCATAGTGGATTATGAGGTGGGATGCTAAATGCAAGGTCAGCAACTCGAATCTACCAGGCACTCTGCAGGAGAAAGATGGGGCTTTCTGCTCTTATAAACCCAATACAGGGTTGCTATGAGTCAGAAACCAACTCAACACACAACCATCACCATCACCACCAACACCTTTAGTTTGAAACTGATCAAACATGCAATCAGATGCATTGGTAATTACTGGTGATTAGATTGCAAACATTGGAAACAAAGAGGAAGGATCAGTAGTTGGAAAATATGGCCTTAGCAATAAAAATGATGCTGAAGATTGCATGATAGAATTTTCTAAGACTAACAACGTGCTCATTGCAAATACCCCTTTTCAGTAACATAAAGGGCAACTATTATACAATGGAAAACATAGGAATCAACTTCTGTGGGAAGTACAATGGAAAAGTTCAATATCATCAATCAAAACAAGGCCAGGGGCTAACTGTGGAACAGAAGAACAACTGTTTATATGCAACTTTAGTCTGAGGCTGAAGAAAATTTAAACAAGCCAAAAAATGACCTTGAATAAAGCCCACCTGAATTTAGAGACCCTCTCAAGAACAGATTTGACACATTAGTCATTGATGACTGAAGACCAGAAGAGTTGAGGAATGACATCAAGAACATCATCCATGAAGAAAGCAAAAGGTCATAAAAAAAAAACAGGAAAGACTGAAAAGACAAAAATGGATGTCAGAAGAGACTCTGAAATTTGCTCTTAAACACAGAGTAGCTAATGCCACTGGACGAAATGAGGAAATAAAAGAGTTGAAGGAAAAATTTCAAAAGACATCTTGAGGATCAAGTATTATAATGAGATGTGCAGAGACCTAGAGTTGGAAAACCAAAAGAAACATGCTCAGCATTTCTCAAGCTGAAAGAGCTTAAGAAAAAAATTTAAGTCTCGACTTTAAATATTGAAGGATTTTGAATGTGATCCTAGCTATGGTATTTTCAATTTCCTATTATGCATGTGGAGTGCTGGTATGGCTTTGCGGGATAATGCACTGGACTGCTAGGTCCATTTGAACTGCAAGGTCAGCACTTAACAACAACAACAACACAACATTATGCATGTAAAATTGGACAGAAGTATCAATGCATTTGAATTATGGTGATGGCAATGAATATTGAAAGTACTATGGACTGCCAGAAGAGCAAACAAATTTGTCTTAAAAAAAGTACAGCCACTCTGGCTCCTTAGAAGCAAGGATTGTTCTTAGGACATGTTGTTAGGAGGGACCAGTTCCTGGGGAAGAAGGACATCAGGCTTGAAAAAGTGGAGCGTCAGCAAAAAATGGGAAGACCCTCAATGAGATGGATTGACACAGTGACAGCAACCATGGGCTCAAAAATAACAATTCTGAGGATGGCGTAGGACCGGAAGGTGTTTTGCTTTGTTGTGCATAAGGTCACTATGAGTTGTAACCAAGTCAACACCTAGCAACAACAACAAAATACCAGTACCAGACTGTTTTGATTACTGTAGCTTTATACTATATTTTAACTCATGAAGGATGAATCTTCCTACTTTGTTCTTTTTTTGTTCTCCTCCAAGATTGTTTGGCTATATGTTATTGTTGTTGTTAGGTGCCATCAAGTCAGTACCAAGTCATAGCGACCCTATGCACAACAGAACGAAACACTGCCCGGTCCTGTGCCAATCTCACGATTGTTGTCACACTTGAGCCCGTTGATGCTGTCACTTTGCCAATCCATTTCTCTGGGGGTCTTGCTCTTTTTCTCTGATCCCTCCACCTTACCAAACCTGATATCCAACATGACTTTGTATGTGGCGCTGTGGGTTAATGTGCTGGACTGCAAAGTAGGTTTGAACTGCAGTCCATATGGTATACTATGGACTCCCCAGCTGCTCCTCGGAAACCCTACACAAGGTGGCTATGAGTTGGAACTGATTCTATGGCACTTAACAACAATTAGCTATATGAGGTCCTTGCAATTCCATTTGAGGAATCCACAACATTTTAAGGCCATTTTGGAGTCCTGGTGTGGCACTGTAGAATAAACACTGGACCACAACGTCATTTGAATCGCAAAGTCGACAGTGCAAACTCACCAGTCACTCCTCAGAAACTCTGTACAGGGTCTCTATGAGTCAGAAATGACTCGAAGGCACGTAACACCACCACAACAATCCTCCCTTAAAATACCCCAGGTCAGCTTTTTTTCATGGGTGGTGCATGAAAGCTAGGCACTGATTGTGCTGAAAACTGAAGAGGACTCCTGGAAACCAGAGGTAGAAGGCTAAGGATAGTACAATGCTGACTACTTTGATCCAAATCAAGTTGGAGAAGACATAGGTGGACTCACTAGTACTTTCCATGTGCCTCATTTTCACTCTACAGCTACAGTCAACAACTTTTCCTTTTCTATCTTGGGTTCCAGAGATTAGGCCAATATGATTTGGCAATTTTGAGGCTTCTTGGGCCATTACCCCTTTGTCATTACATTCTGGGCACAAAATCAAGATTCAATAAATGTTTACTAACAATGTTTATTAAATCATAAATTCAGTCAGTATATTTAATCAATCAGGAGAGTCTAAAGGGGAAAGTGGAATCTATTTTTGCCAAGTAGCAAGTTTTCTCCATCTGAACTAAATTGCCCACTTATAAAGTCTATGTCATTGATAGTCTTATTAGGTGTCAAGAAGACCAAGATATCTGCCTTCGTGTTTTTCTTGTGCCTTTTGTTTTCCCACTTATTCTACCTTTGCTAGTGTGCTTCCTCACATTTTCCCACATTGTGTAAATCTCTGTATGTAGGAATCTCTTGTCCATCTTTTGGTACGTTGTTGTTGGTGGACAGAATGGAAATGACCTATGGACTACCTGAATTTGCACATTTACTTCTAAGTATTGAATACAGTGAGCACACAGACATCAGGAAACACCAACTCACTGCTTCATTTCCAACTAAAAACAGTCTTTCAATAAGGCCTGTGAAACATGAAATGGAAGTAACCAAGGTCCTGATGGAATTTTATTTTCAGATTCATGCCAGTCTTTTAATTATTTTTAAGCTGATGAACTACTGTATTATTCATTCCTTCCAGAAGCATGAGCTGGCAGTCTTGGAATTGATTTCTAGTCCCAGCTTTATCTTTACCTAGTTCAATGACTTTGGGCAACTTATTTTACCTCTCTTGGCTTCTGCTTTACCAACAGCAAAATAGAACCTCAGAAATAATTTAAAGCAACAGTGGGCTTCTGTAAAAATATGAAGCACCAAACCATTCCTCCCACAGCTCTTTCTATTCAATCAGGTTCAATAATCCATAGCAGTGGCCACATAGAACTCAGACACTATACTCAGAGTAATGGGGTTTATCCGGGAAGTTAACAAGCTATAATTTGTGGTCAGAAATGTTCAGGGCACAGTTGTTCCAATCAGCTGCTGCTGATAAATGTCCATAGGCCACACCACTCCACCACAAACTTCAGCTTAAAGGCACTCAACTCTAGCTCCATGGGTCAGCAAACCTAGCTCCCCATTCTACAAGCAAGCTTCCTGTCCAGAGTCACTCAGCTTTACTTGCTCCGTGGGCTGGGAAGTCCACTGCTCTGTTGGTTTTTGGTTCTGCTACTGCTGTTCTCCTACTCCCTGTTGTAACTTCCTGTGTCAAGGAGGTTCATGCGTGGGGATCTCAGGGTTTAAAGGACACATTCCACTCCTAGCTCTACTTAGATGGTAGTGAGAGTCCCCCTCCTCTTTCTGAGATGCTTCATTTTAAACCCATGCTAGAGTTTCAAGTTTTTATAATTACAGTGAACTCTGTTAACCTTCACAGCTGAATCATGTCACCTTTATCAATATCTTCTCCCACCTCTTACCCAGACCAGAGCCAGCAGGACAGAAACACAGTTTGGTGGGAGATACAGACTATGACATCATAGCATTGTGTTCAGAAAGATCTAGGTTCAAATCTTGATTCTGACACATACTAATTCTGAGCTTGTTACAGCTCAGCCCAATTTCCAGACCTCTAAAATGGAAACAAGAATAATTACTTCACAACAGAGTTGTTAATGATCATTAAATAAGACCAGTGCTCCAAAGATGTAATTCATTTCATTGCCCCTTCCCCATTCTCTTCCAATACTATATGGTTCGGCTCTGTTCAAGTAGAAAGTGAATCCCTTTTAGAGATTACAAATTCCATAGAGATGAATCATAAATAGAAAACTCAAGACGGTACATTTGACACTATAGTCTTGAGCTACTTCTGTTATGGTGGATTTTCATTTCAGTTGGAAAGAATACTTATGGTGCTTTGATACCCTTTCAAATCTAGCTAAAATCCCTCTGTGTTTCACCACCATGGGCCACTGAGATGGTTTGTGAGAAAATAAGGTAGGTCAAGGTCATGGGTATCTCTGTAGCAGTACACAGACGGAGAACATTTTACCTGAAAGAGCCAAAGACTGACTGGACAACTGTGTCCAAAACATCTTGCATTTTATATTTTTTGAAAATATTTTATTTTTGTTGTTGAAAACACACACAGAAAAATATATATCAATTCAACAGTTTCTACATGAACAATTCAGTCACATTGATTACAGTCTTCAAATTGTATAGCCATTCTTACCTTCCTTTTCTGAATTGAGCCTCCCTCATTAACATAAACTCATTTTTCCCCTTGCTTCTCATCTAACCTTTCCTTCAAGTCACCATGATCTTTTCACACAAGGGATGCCTCCATCCAGAGTTTTAAGACTTTTATATGCTGAATGACATCAATATATTAAGATTTTTATATACTGAATGACGTCACAAATTCACTTGCATTGTAGCCATTGTATTAATTCTATATCCACTGCTAGCTGAAAGTGCTTGTCCCACATAGCTGCTTTATACTTGTTGTTGTTGTTGTTAGGTGCCATCGAGTCAGTACCGACTCATAGCGACCCTATGCACAACAGAACGAAACACTGCCCAGTCCTGGGCCAACCTCACAATTGTTGCCATGCTTCAGCCCATTGATGCAGCCACTTTGCCAATCCATGTTACTGGGGAGTCTTCCTCTTTTTTCTCTAACCCTCCACCTTACTAAGTATAAGATACTTGCACTTAGTATCTCCACAAGAGTGTCTAAAAAGCCTTAAGCCCAAGCTGCCATCATCTTTTGCTAAGGCTACTACAGTAGACTCCTCGTAGGTCCCTCATGCCTACTTTTAGTTCACCATAATCCATTCTCTACTTACATCTGTGGGTGAGAAGTCTCTCATCTCATTGCATACTTCATATCTCCATTGGCCTCTCCTCTCCATTCTCAAATACACCAAGCTATTTTCTGTCTCAAGGACTTTGCATGCATCATTTCCTGATCATTTCCTTTACTGGCATCTTTTTATTCATTCAGACAGGTCTTCCCAATCACACTATCTAAAGAATACCTCTCCCTCGTCTATTAATTCTTTTTCAAAATGACCTATTTGTTTTCTTCTTAGTGTTTACATAATTTTCCATTAAATTATCCATTTGTTTACTTGATCATGGTTTATCCTACTCCAACAGCGGCATGGCATGGAGTCTGTTTTATTCAACAGTTTATACCCAGAGCTTAGAACAGTGCTTGGCACAACCCAGCTACTTAAAACAACATGGTTAAAATAATTTAACAGATTCAATAAACATGTTAAACAGGCAAATGAATAACTGAATATAAATGGCAGAATCCCAGTTTGGCTGGAGTTTAGGGTATGTGTGAAGCATGGTTGGAGATGATACTGGAAAGAGAGTATAGAGCCAGATTATGGAGGGCTTTGGGTACCATGTTTAAAAAATTGCTTTCTGTAGTCAATGGAAACCATTAAATATTTTCCAGAAGGTAACTGACATGATAGAAATTGTGTTTGAAAAAGTAAACTCAGAGGTTTGATTGAAATGCCAAAGACCACAGGCTAGAAGGTCAGTTACAATACTCTTAACAGTGAAAAGATGGCAGCCAGAAATATTCATGATAGGAATTGTGTTTGAAGAATTAAACTCTGAGGACTGATTGAAATAAGATCAAGGGCTGGAAGGTTAGCTACAATACCCTTGAAATGAAATTATGGCAGCCAGAAATATTCATAGAGTGGTAGCAGCAGCCATGGGAAAGTGGATGAATGTTTCAGAGACACTCTAGGGTAGATTTGCTGTGTATTGGGGAGATCTATTTAGGGATAGCTGGACTAAGTCATCATTCTATCATTATAAGAGCTTAGCTTTATTAAATAAATCCAGGTAGCAAATGCATGGAAAAATGTAGTCCCTGTTAGGAACTGAATGTTAGTCTGTCTGAGTACAAGGAAGCTAGACCTCAGTTGTTGTTGCTAAGTGCCATCAAGTCAGTTCTGACCCATAGCGACCCTGTGTATAGGGTTTCTGAGGAGCATCTGGTGAGCTTGAACCACTGACCTTGCAATTACCGCATGTATAGGCTCAGATCACTAGCATGGTGTACCTCAAATAGTTCATCACTATCATGGAAAATCATCTGGTAAGATTTGTGCAGTAACAAAGTAGCCACAATTTGGAAGCAAATACCGAGTTTTATCTCCATGGATCAGCAAACCGAGTTCCCCCAGTTAAGTACCTGGGGGCACTGTACTCCACAAGTAAGCCTTCTGTCCTAAGGAATTCTGTCCAGTAAGCCCAATGCTGAGTCTAGTGCTCCCACTGTTGATTCTGCTGTTGCCACTCTGCTACCTCTCCCTCTGGTGTCACAGCTCTGTCGCTTGGTAGGCAATGGAAACCAAGATTCAAAAGACAGCTAAGCATCTTAACATTATTTCCCCTCAGCATAATGCCCTCAAGGTTCATCCATGTTATGCAGTGACTTGCAGCTTCCTTGTTATTCTTCAAGGTAGCATAATATTCCATTGTGTGTATGTACCACAGTTTGTTTATCCATTCTTCAGTTAATGGGCACTTTGGCTGTCTCCATCTTTTTGATATTGTAAATAGTGCTGCTATGAACATTGGTGTACATATATATACTCGTGCTGTGGCTCATATTTCTTGTAGGTAAATACCAAGTAGAGGAATTGCTAGATCATAAGGTATTTCTATTTCCAACCTTCTGAGGAAATGCCATATTGCTTTCCAGAGAGGTTGGACCATTTTGCAATGCCTCCAGCAATGTAGGAGCATCCCAGTATCTCCGCTTCCTCGCCAGCATTTATTGTCCTCTGCTTTTTTGATCTTTGCTGTTAATTGCTGGTGTGAGCTGATATCTCATTGTTGTATTGATTTGCATCTCTCTAATGGCTAGTGATCGTGAGCATTTCTTCATATGTTTGTTGGCTGCCTGGATATCCTCCTTGGTGAAGCGTCTGTTCATGTCCTGTGCCCACTTTTTAATTGGGTTATTTGTCTTTTTCTTGTAGCGGTGTTGTAGTTTCCTGTATATTTTAGAAATGAGTCCCTTGTCCGATGTGTCATTACAGAAGATTTTTTTCCCATTCTATAGGCTCCCTTTTTATTCTTTTGGTTAAGTCTTTTGATGCATATATGTTTTTAATTTTTAGTTATGTCCGAATCATCTATTTTGTCTACTTTTGTTTGTGTAATTTTCAAAATGTGTGGTAGTCTGTGTTAGAGCCCTCACATTTATCCCTATTTTTACACTGATGGCCTTCGTAATTCTGGGATTCACATTTAGGTCTTTAATCCTTACTGAGCTGTTTTATGTATAAGGCGTGAGGTAAAGGTCTTGTTTCAATCTTTTCATATCGTTTTCCAGTTCTGCCAGCACCATTTGTTGAAGAGACTATCTCTTCCCCATGCAATATACTTAGGCACTTCGTTGAAAATCAGTTGGCTGTATGTGGATGGGTTAATTTCTGGATTCTCGATTCTGTTCCATTGATCAATGTATCTTTCATTATACCAGTTTTGACTACTGCAACCATGTAGTAAAATTTGAAATCAGGGAGTGAGAGTTTTCCAACCTTATTCTTCTTGTTAAGCAGTGTTTTGCTTATCTTGGGTCTCTTTCTTTTCCATATAAAGTTTGTAATAGTTTCTTCCATCTCTTTAAGAATGTTGTTGAAATGTGGATTGGGATTGCATTATATGTGTAAATTGCTTTGGTCACTATTGACATTTTCACAATGTTGAGTCTTCCTATCCAGAAGTATGGTATATTCTTCCACTTTTGTAAGTCTCTTTTGGTTTCTTGTAGTAGTGTTTTGTAGTTCTCTTTATATAGGTTCTTTGTTTCTCTGGTTACATTTATTCCTAGATCCTTCATCCTTTGTGTGGCTATTGTAAATGGTATTGCTCTCCTAATGTCCTTTTCAACGCTGTCGTTTTTGGTATAGAGGAATACAACTGATTTTTGTATGTTGATCTTATACGCTGCCACTTGGCTGAATCTTCCAATGAGGTCTAGTAGCTTTCTTACTGTGTCTTTGGTGTTTTCTATGTATGTTGATCTTATATCTTGCCACGTTGCCAAATCTTCCAGTTATGTCTAGTAGCTTTTTTACTGAGTCTTTAGGGTTTTCTATGTATAGGATCATATTGTTTGCAAATAGAGAGAACTTTATTTCTTCTTTGCCAATTTGGATGCCTTTAATTTCCTTGTCTTGCCATATAACTCTGGCTAAGACTTCCAGCACAATATTGAATAGGAGTGGTGACAAAGGGCACTGTCTTGTTCCTGTTCACAGAGGGAAGGCTTTCAGTTTCTCTCCAATGAGAGTGATATTAACTGTTAGTTTTGTATATATGCTCTTAATTATGTTGAGGAATTTCCCTTCAATTCCTACTTTGTTGAGTATTTTTATCAGGAATAGATGTTTGATTTTGTCAAATGCCTTT
>NW_006408677.1:1691028-1702900 GCF_000296735.1 Chrysochloris asiatica | reverse complement strand
TTTTTGCATCTATGTTCATGAAGGATGTTGGTCTATAATTTTCTTTCTTAGTGATGTCCTTCCCTGGTTTTGGTATGAGGGTTATGCTTGCTTCATGAAATGTATTATCTCTTATGCTGGTTTTTGCCTTAAAGTTTATTTTATCTGAGATCAGTATTGATGCTATTGCTTTTTTTTTTTTAATTGCAATTAGCTTGGTATATATTTTCCATCCTTTAACTTGTAGTCTGTTTTTGTCTTTGTGTTTTCAGGTGTGTCTCTTGCAGGCAGCATATTGAAAGGTCTTATTTTCTTATCCATTCTGTCACTCTGTCTCTTCACTTGTGCATTTAATCCATTGACATTCAGTGTAATCATCAACGTGGTAGTAATTATCGATAGGTATGAATTAATTGTTGTCATTATGTTAATTTTTGTGGTGCTGTTCATTGCTTTGTTTGGCATACTTTCTTGTGCTGAGTTCACGTTTTTTGTGATATTTCTTGTCAGTTTCTTAGTGTTAATGTTTCCTTGTTTCGTTTGGATCTTCGTTTTCATGGTAAGTTGTGAAGTATTAACTTTCCTTGGGGTTACCCTATAGTCTATTAACTTTTCCCTGCATTTAAGACAGTCTATTGTATCCTGGAATCCACCGGATCTCCTCACCAACTGGATCTCTGTTGCTATATTTTCCCCTTCTTTGGCATTGTTATTATTTTGATCTTCAGTTGACCTCCCAGGTCCTCTGAAATCATTATTGAAATTTTGTTCGGTTCTGGACTCTGCTATCTGTAGTCTGAGTTCCGGGTGTTGTTTCCACAACTGTCAATCTCTGGTTGTTGTCTGTTTTTGTTGGTTGTCAACCCAAAGAACTCCCTTTAGGATATTTTGATGCGCTGTATTGGCTTTGACAAAATCTCTTAGCTTCTGTTTATCCTGGAATGTTTTGATTGCACTTTTGTATTTGATTGACAATTTTGCTGAATAGACGATTCTTGGTTGGCAGTTTTTTCTTTTAGGGTTTTATGTATGTTTACACATTGCCTTCTTGCCTACATGGTTTCTGCTGAGAAGTCAGAGCTTAATCTGATTTGTTCGCCTTTATAAGGAACACTTCTCTTTTCCCTGGCTGTTTTTAGGATTCTCTTCTTGTCCTTGATTTTGTAGAGTTTGATTATGATATGTCTTGGTGATTTTCTTTTGGGGTCTATCCTTCCTGGGGCTTGTTCAGCTTCTTGAATGTTTATCTTCTCATCCTTCAAGATGTTAGGGAAATGTTCTTCCAGTAGTTCCTGAACTATCTCCTGTGTGGACTTCTGTGATTCCTCCTGCTCTGGAATGCCAATATTTTTTAAGTTATTCCTCTTCATGTTATCCAGCATGAATCTTAGTCTTTCTTCAAATTTTTTTATCCTTTTTTCTGCTTTTCTTCTATCTTAGCAGTAATGGGAGATTTGTCTTCTGGCTCACTGGTTCTGGCTTTCCATCTTTTCAGTTCTACTCCTTTGCCCTTTCAGTGTAGTGTGCATTTCTGTTATTTTATTATTAATCACCTGGACCTCTTTTTGCAGGTTTTGAATTGTTTTCAATGTTATATCTATCTTGTTTGATTGTTCCTATAGCACTTTCCTGACTTCTTCCTTATTTTCCTTGACCCTTCTGTGGAGCATTTGAATTTGTCTCCATCTCATTCTTATGAATTCCTTCTCAGACAGATCCAAAGCCTGCTCTTCTTCTTGTGGAAAGTCTATGTCTGCCTCAAACTCATTTGTCTCAGTTACTGTTTTCTGGTTTTAGACATGTGCTGAGATCTTTTGTTGCCTTTTCCTGTACATTTTCAGTAGTTAGTTGCGTTTTCAATGATTGAATGTATGTTGCTGTGTTGTTAAGCTTACTGAGTGTCTCCTGGTCGATGTGATCTGGAGATAGGCTTCCCTTTTCACATGTAATGCCTAGCAGCTGGTATTGGCTCTTGTCCAGATGGTGGGATATTATGGGATATGCTTTTAGCTTGGCTATATGGCCACGATTGTTGTCTCTTGTTGGGTAACATAGGGAGAGATAGCTCCCACCCCCAGGAAAAAAGTGAGATTAAAAGGACCAAAAATAGAAACAGTCTAAAACCAGAGACAAAAATCACCACTAAAAAATAAATAAGTAAAATCATAGCCAACTGACCAGTAGCCTTTGCTGCGCAGATCAGTGTGCGAGTGTGCACAGTAGAAACCTCCAGCAGTGGGTGAGGCTGTCCCCTTGCTCAGGCCCCTCCTCTAGTCACCACTGTGGATATGTATAGATATTGAGAAATTAATGGAAGGAAGACTGTCTACTATTTTTATTTCTGAAGGTCAGTTAGCTATCTGCGTGTGCACAGTGTAATTCTCACAATAGCTGCGTCCCTGTATGTAGTAGTTGGTGTTGGCTCTTACCTTTTATGTTGGGGTTTTACAAGGTGCTCATATGGTTTGGCTGTATGGCCAGACCTGCTTTTTCTTGCTGGGTAGGCAGGAATAAAGGTTCTCACCCAGGTCAACTTTCAGGCTGGGTCCCAAAGTCAGACATCATAAGAAGCCACCAAAGGATCAGCCCATGGGACCAATGGGGCTCCTCCCAGGGACCTCCTCACTGTGCCATGGGAAAACTGTGGGCTAAATGCTGTACCCTTTTTGGGGTGCGCTCCCACCCGCTTTAAAGGTGTCCAGGCTTGTCAGAAAGGGTGCAACAGGAGAGAGGAAGATAGAAAAGCATAAAATCTGTCACACCTCTTTTTTCAGATGCTGCTCCGTGGTTTTTAGCATTATATCATTGTATCAGGCTGGCTGTGGCCCCGCCCTCTGATCTCAGCCCAGGCGGAGGGGCCGCAGGGAGCACCTCGTGTCCCCACTGATTCAGAAATTGCCATATTTTCCTTGCCACAGTCAGATTTCTCCACCAGTGGGTGTGGGAAACTGATGCCCTGCACCTTCTAGTGGATCCAAGACTCTGGAGCTGCTCAGCGAAAGCACCTTCTCTGGTTTTTCCGCGCCTCCGCTGAGGAGCTTCTCCTACCTGACTGTGCCTCTCTTGCCCCCAAAACCAGAAGTCTCCATGGCTCTTCTTTCTTGATGGTAGTTGAGATCTCCTGTTACTGTTTCTAAGATGGCTCATTTTTCATCAAGAGGGATGGAAAAATTGACTAATCTCCACATTGTTGTTGTTAAGTGCTGTCAAGTTGGTTCCGACTCATAGCGACCCTGTATAGGGTTTCACAGGAGAAGCTGGTGCGTTTGAACCGCTGATCTTACGGTTCAAACCAAACTTGAGGTTGTGTGTTTATCATATGGTGCCATGCCAGAACTCCATTAAAGGCTTTTTGTTGTTGTGAGCTGTTTGTTTTTACAAATTACCATTAACCCTGTTAATAATCACTCTCAACCGAATCATCTAATTCTATCAGTATTTCCCCCCCACCTTGCATCAGGAAAGGAGGAAATACACTCAATCTGCATGGTCCTACCCAGTCATTTGGTGGGAGTTACAAAGACTATGGCTAGTAGAACCAAAGCAAGTAAATTACTCCATCACACATGGGATTGCTTTTTTAAAAGTCAGAACTCAGTTACAACAGCCTTGGGGTAAAACTTCACTAGAATCATTACTGAACTCACACACGAGCTTAAGTAAAAAAAAAGTATTGCTATTAGGGTTCTTGTTCATACATGTTTATTCCAAATAAAACATATTTAAGCAGTGGCAGCAGCCATGGGCTCAAACATAGTAATGATTGTGAGGTTGGCCCAGGACCGGGCAGTATTTCATTCTGCACAACCCTGTTGTGCACAGGGTTGCTATGACTCGGTACCAATTCGATGACACCTAACACCAACAAGACATGTCTCTGAAATCAGTGACCCAACAGAATGTAGAAATCATCCAACAGTATCATTAATATCACAAGCAAGTAAAATGTTGCTAAAGATAATTCAAAATGGTTACTTCAACAGGGACTATTAGAAACTCAAGCCAGATTCAAAAGAGATTGTGAAATGACGGACATCAATGCTAATATAAGATAGATGTTGGTTGAAAGCAAGAATATCAGAAAGATATTGTGCTTTACTGATTATGCAAAGGCTTTCGACTGTGTAGATCATGATAAACTATGAATAACACTGCAAAGAATGGGTATTCCAAGAAACACTTCATTGTGCGCATGAGGGATCTGGACAAAGAGGCGGTAATTAGAACAGAACAGAGGGATACTGAGTGGTTTAAAATCAGAAAAATGTGTGTGTGTCAGAGTTGTATCCTTTCACCATATTTATTCAATCTGTATGCTGACCAAGTAATCTGAGAAGTTGGTTATACGAAGAAGAAGAATATGGCCTCAGGATTGGAGGAAAACTCATTTACAAACTGCAATATGCAGACGACACAATCTTGCTTGCTGTAAAGAAAAGAGGAATTGAAATACTGAGAAAGATCAAAGATTTTAGTATGGACTGTACTTCAATGGAAAGAAAACAAAAATCTTCACAACTGAACCACAATAAATAGCATCATTATAATGTTGTGCTGTAGGATAAATACTGGGCTGCAAGGTCTAGTTTGAAGCACAAGGTTGGCAGTATTAACTCACCAGCCACACCTTGGAAACCCTATACAGGGTCTCTATGAGCTGGAACCGAATCAATGGTATTTAACAACAACAAACAGAGAAAGGACTGAATTTGTCAAACACTTCATTTTGCTTGAATCCACAATTGATGCTCATGGAAGCAGCAGTCAAGAAATCAAACAACTTATTACATTAGCAAATTTGCTGTATAAGACCTCTTTAAATTAGTAAAGAGCAAAGATGTCAGTTTGAGTACTAAGTTAGGCCTAACCTAAGCCATGAAATTTTCAGTCACCTCTTATGCATATAAAAGTTAGACAATGAATAGGCAAGACAGTACAAGAATTGATGCATTTGAGTTATGGTATTGGAGAAGAATATTGAAAGTACCACAGACTGCCAGGAGAACAAACAAATCTGTCTTGGAATGCTCTTTGGAAGTGAGGATGGTGACACTAAGTCCCATGTACTTTGGACATGTTTCCAGGAGGCACCAGTCCCTGGAGCAGGATATCAAGTTTGAAAACGTGGAGGGTTATACATACACTCAAAAATCCAAGCCAACCCACTGCTACTGTGTGGAATTCCTACATATAGTACAGCCCTATAGTCAAGAGTAGAACCGTCCCCTAGGGTTTCTGAGGCAGTATATCTTTACAGGATCAAACTGACTCCTCGTTTTCCTATGCAGTGCTTATTTGGATCAATCTCCTGACCTTTTGGTTAACAACCCAATGCTTAACCCACAGTACACGCACATGTACAATTCCAATCATTAAAAATTTGAAATAAATAAAACTGATTAAAACTTGACGGGGAAAAAAACCAAGGTGGCCCATTTTTCTGGAGTTTCAGACTACTCCCTAGGCTCTACAAGGAGGGGCCTATCGAACTTAAAAAGTCAGTAAGGGGGTGTGATTCTCCTTATATTTCTATATCACTTTTTGCATGAGGCTTATATGTTGTTCTTGCTGTTAAGTGCTGTCGAGTCAGTTCTGACCCATAGTGGCCCTAGAGGGTGAGTCCCACAGTGACCTAGGTAGGACCAATAGATTTTTTTAAATTAACATTAAAAGTTAACATTACACCAAAGAAAAAGAATTGTTCATGTATTTGTCTGGTGCAATAAAGGAAGAAGGACAGTCAGGAATACAAGGAAGAAATAGATTGCCTCCATGGACAACTGCCTACTTTGCCAGAAGAACTGGGGAGTAGGTGGCAACCATTGCTGAGCATTCTGATCAATGAGTCCATGGAAGAATTGTGGTCAAATGAGGGAAACTGTAGAACAGAACTTAAAATTCTCATGGATTCAGACCTTCCGGAGCCTTGAGACCATCTTTAAATTTTAAACCAAAAATATCTCATGAAATCTTCTTAACACCAAACCATTGCTACTGCTGCTATGGAGTCAGTTCTGAGTCACAGCGATCCTTTATATGGTTTCTGAGGAGCAGCTGGTGGGTTTGAACTGGCAACTTTGTGGGGTTCGCAGCCCAGTGCTGATCCTACAGCACCATACCAGGACTCCAAAGCATAGTTTACATAATTAGTAAAAAATAAATAAATAAATGTCTGCCGTAAGCATTATACTCTTTCAAAAACTATCCACATGGGATCAAATTGACAACAGCAACTCAAAATATTAGATATGAACCTTAGGGAGCATTGACTTCACTTTACTGAGGAAGGAATAACTTAGAAAAACAAATCAAAAAAATGAAATTCACTACCATGGGATAGATGCTGACTCATAACAGTCCTACCCAGAGTTTCTAAAATTGTAAATCTTTATGGGAGCAGACAGCCTCATCTTCTCCTATGGCTCATAGGTTTGAACTGTTGACCTTGAAGTTAACATCCCAACACTTAACATACAGAGAGCCACTAGGGCTTCCTTAACTCAGAAAAGGAGGATGAAATGGTTGCACAACTCAAAGTCTATAATGAATGTCACGAAATGGTTTATGGAGAAACTGTTGACTTTGGTTTATGTTTGCCATAGATAGTCTCAACGACAACAAAATAAATAAATAATTATATATATATTTTTTTCTTTTTTAAGTTAACCTTATACAACTGTTGCTAAAACACTTGTTGATTCTCAAGTTAGTATCTTTTCTATTACATGTCTCTGTCTCCCAAAGCACTTACAGTTGCTACATGAGTTGGCATATTGTTTGGATATATTCTAGGAGGGGCTCCTATGTTAGGTTTTTCTGGTGAGCTACTCACTCCTGGAACCACCTACCATGTGTTGACACATAATAGATACTAAATACTTACGATGAGTGGTCTACACATTTCCACAATAGCCTCAAAATCATTGCTGATATGGAAAACAAGATAGTATGATCCATTAATTTCATCAGAAAGAAAACATCTACATATTCACTGTGTTTTATGTTTCTAACAAATCAAAATCAGATGACTCTTACTTGTCAAGTAAGGGGCAGACACTTTGTAAGAAGCAACATAGTATAATAGTTAAGAGCATACGTTCTCAATCAAAACAGATACGGGAATAAAATCCTAATTCAATGTGGCGCTGTGGGTTAATGCGCCAGACTGCAAAGCAGTTTGAACTGCAAAATCGATAGTTTAAGCTCACCAGCTGCTCCTCGGAAACCCTATGCAAGGTCGCTATAGGTTGGAACCAACTTGACGGCACTTTACAACAACAACAACAACAACAACAATCTAAGGCAAGTTACCTTATACTTTGGAACTTTAGTTTCCTCATCTATGAGGGTATTAGTTAGTATAGTAGCTACACTGGTTGGTTTGTTGGAAGTTTTAAATGAGATAAGGCAAGCATAGTACCAGGTATATAATAACATTCAATATATGCTAGTATTTATGATTATCATTTCCCCAAACATCCTTCCTAAGGCAACAGTTTATTTATAGACCTATATAGATAGATGGGAGTCCTGGTGTGGCTCTGTGGGTTAATGCACCAGACTGCAAAGCTGATTGAACTGCAAGATCGGCGGTTCAAGCTCACCAGACACTCCTCAGAAACCCTGTATAGGGTCACTATGGGTCAGATCCGACTCAATGGCACTTAACAACAACAACAATAAATAGATAAATAGCTGCTGTAGCGTCAACCCTGATTCATGACAACCTTATTTACAATAGACAGAACAGCTGGTAGGCTGTGAGTTCTGCATCATCCTCACAATTGCCAGGATGTTTGAATCATCAGTATGGCTATTGTGCCAACTCAGTTCACTGGGATCTCTAGCACCCTTTATAGGTCCCCTGTGTCACCGAGCATGATGCGCTCCTCTGGTGATCAACCCGTCCTAATGATATACCCCAAGCAAGACAGACAGACAAAATTGTGTCTTTGACTAAGTTTTGAAACTACATTGTCAGGCCTTTCTTTCTAGACTAGTCTGGAAGCGCTGGTGAAACTTGTCCACCATGTGTGACCCTGCTGGTATGTGAAATACTGGTGGCATAGCTTCCAGTGTCACAGCAACACACAAACCACCACAAGCTAACAGTTGGGTGGGGGGTTCATTGACCTAAGACTCAGAGAACCATTCTGTCTAGTTTTCTATAGTATGAAATGTTCAATCATTGGGTTTCAAATGTAGATCTCGTCCCAGTGATATACATAAGACTTAATAATCAAGTTCAATAAAATGTCGGCTGAAGCTGTGATACTGTAATTATGACCTAATAAGTCTAATTAGCCAGATTCCTTTTGGAATAACTGCAGCATTTCTAAAGTGGGATTTGAAAGGCTAATTTACATCCTGGCAGATGAACAAGCGATCTGTTGATGGCTTTCCAGCTGATAATAGAGAACTCTTTGGACGGGAATGAGATGGCATTCCCAGTGTTTAACCACAAGAATAAGCCTTTTAATTCCCTAAAGTCCTGTGGATCTCTTGGACACATGGTTATTCATCAATTTTCTTCAAACATGTGATTGCCCTTGTTTGCCAAGACTGCTGTCCACATTCCAGCACACTAGCTTATGCCTGGGCACAGGGATTGGAGGCTGAAGAGTGAAAGTACATGAGTCAGAAAGAAGTAGAGGTGTCAGAACAACTGGTCTTGAGAGTTAAAGAGCTGTCATCTTCGTAAAGGGTTAGTAATGCATACACAGACTTTCTCTGAATGGTCTTGCTCTGGAATACAAACCTCGGCCAGTATAGCTCAAAGGTACAGAAAGGCATAGGGAGAGGCTTCTGGGATTGGAACTAAGTCAGCAAACCCACTGTTGGTAGGCAACTGTCTGCTCTCATAATGCAATTTCCATTTAAAGGATTACTTTTTTAAAGTTGTTGTGTTGTTGTTGTTAAGTGCCCTAGAGTCGGTTCCGACCCATAGCGACCCTGTACAGGGTTTCCGAGGGTGTAAATCTTTACGGGAGTAGAAAGCCTGATCTTTCTCCCGCGGAGCAGCTGGTAGTTTCGAACCGCTGACCTTAAGGTTCGCAGCCCGATTCGTAACCACTACGCTACCAGAGCTCCTTTTTAGAGTCACCAAAAATCAAACTCACTGCCATCAAAGTCAATTATAACTTAAAGTGAACCTATACGACAGAGTAGAAACACTCCCTACGCTTTCCTACACTGTAAATCTTTACTGTAAGCCTTACAGGAGCAAACAGCCTCAACTGGCTCCCACACAGTGGCTAGTGGCCATGAACTGCTGACTTTGGGGTTAGCAGCCCAATGCTTAACACATTATGCCTCCAGGGCTCCTTTGAGTGACTTATTTGCACCTTTGGGTGAGGTATCTCTAGGCCTTCAGCGATGTGCTGTGATTCTCAAAAGTCATGATTAAAAATGAGATTGTTGCACTATTGTAAGTATACAGACAGGCAGGCCTTTGGTCTAGTTCTAGAACTAGTTCTACCTTTTTTATTTAAAATTTTAGGAGTTCCAGGGTAATGTAAAGAGTTAACACACTGAGCTGCTAAGGGAAAGGTAGGTGGCTCCCGTCAAATGTGCCACTGAAACATCGGCTATTGCAAACCCTATGGACCATAGCACCACTCTGACACACCTGGAATTTCCATGAGTCAGAATCAATTCAATTGCCTTTCTTTCTTTTCAAGGTAGACACTAATCTGAATATAGTTGAAAGGAACAACTGAAATTTTACCTGAGTTTGGACTATGTAAAGCAAAAGAAGGTGGGTAGGAGAGTTACAATTGCATTGTCAGGCTGAGTCCCAAGATATCAAAGAGTGACAACTGCCTGCTTTGACTCATGCATTTTAAAACAGCTGTCCCTTGATTTTTGCTTATTCTCCATGTCACTTGTAGCCACATACCCGTCCCCTCTCCATGAAAAATTTTGGAAGTAAGACATTTCAGTCACTACTTCTGACTTAGGGAGCTCATGGGGATTGAGTAAAAGCTTGAGAAGCTATCAGGAAAGCCCAGGCCCATAGAAGCTCAGAAACCTGGATGGCAGGCAGTTCGAAGCCTAGGGCTAGAGTTCTCTATACTTTCTAACTAAATCAGACCAATGGCTTCTGAATCCTATACTTCATTCTTGCTTTTATTTTTTCCACACTTCCAAATTCTCATAGCTACTCGTTTTAGGAACCAAATCTTAGTTTTCCTCCACATGCCTACATTTAACTCTTTTCTGATCATAGCTGTCACTAAAAGTAGATTGTTGTTAAGTGTCATTGAGTCAATTCCGGCCCATAGCGACCCTGTATAGGATTTCCAAGGAGCAGCTGTTGAGCTTGAACCATTGACCTTGCAGTCCAAACGACTTTGCAGTCTGACGCATTAACCCACAACACCACACCAGGACCCCATGGACCTGCGTTATTGTGAGTAAGGGTAATATACTAAAGAAATGAACAGATTCTGATCTCAGGGGTAAAAGTTTACCCAGCCCTCAAAGCCTGGAAGCACAGGCTTCAGATATCTTCACATTGTTCACAACATCTGTTTCAAACGTTGCATTCCACCTACTGCCTTCTGACCTCATGACTCATTTTCTGAGCTCACAGATTTGCCTTGGCTGTAATTCTTTCTACAGCTTCTCTATTTTTGCGCTGTTTTCCAGAAAAATAAGGATTCAAACTCTTTGTCTTGCTGTGCTGCTGTTGACTGCCCTAGAAAAATACTTCATTTCCCAACTCATGCATGGGAGTCAGACTGCTAACCTCAAGGTCGGCAGTTTGAAACGACCAGCTGTTCCGCAGGAGAAAGATGAGGCTTTCTGCTCCCGTAAAGATTTACAACCTCGGAAACCATATACAGGGTCACTATGAGTCGGAATCGACTCCGTGGCTCACCACCACCACCTATAATTCTTAGGAGTCATGGTGTGGTGCTGTGGGATGAAGCATTGGACCACAAGGTAGGTTTGACAAGGTTGGTGGTTCAAACTTGGTGGCAGTTGACAACAACAACAATTATTCTTATTGTTGTTTTTAACTGCTATCGATTTGGTTCTAACTCATAGTGATCCAGTATAGGGGTTTCAAGGAGATGCTGGTAAGTTTGAACCACCAACCTTATGGTTCAAACTTACCTTGTAGTCCTGTGCTTAGAACTCACTTAATAATTTCTATTTATATCCTTATAATCTAATATTTTCACATCCATACATCCCATAGATTGTTGGTGTTTGTTGTTAAGTGCTGAAGACTGGGTTTCCGAGGAGTGGCTGGTAGGCCTGAACCACCAACCTTGCAGTTAGCAGTCCAGTGTTCATCCTAGAGCACCAGAGCAGGACTTCAATAGATAGTGTTCTATTTATGTTCATAGTGTATATTGGTGTAGTTAGGTGCCATCGAGTCGGTACCTACCCATAGTGACCGTATGCACAGCAGAAGGAAACACTGCCCGATCCTGGGCCAACCTCACTATTGTTGCCACACTTGAGTCCATTGATGCTGCCACTTGGCCAATCCATCTCATTGGGGGTCTTCCTCGTTTTCTCTGACACGCCACCTTACCAAACATGATATCCTTCTCCAGGGACTGGTCCCTCCTGACAATATGCCTGAAGTATGAGAGACGAAGTTTGACCATCATGGCCTCCAAGGAGCACTCTCTGGCTGCACTTCTTCCAAAATGGATCTATTGGTTCTTTTGGCAGCCTGTGACACCTTCAATATTCTCCTCCAACACCATAACTCAAAAGCATCAATTCTTCTATGTTCTTCCTTATTCACTGTCCAGCTTTCGCATGCATATGAAGTTATTGAAAATACCATGGCTTAGGTCAGGCGTACCTTAGTCCTCAAGCTGACATCTTTGCTCTTCAACACTTTAAAAAGGTCTTGTGCAGTATATTTCCC
>NW_006408677.1:1681927-1688753 GCF_000296735.1 Chrysochloris asiatica | reverse complement strand
CCTAAGATAGCTATGCTTATGCATTCCATTTCATTTTTGACAACTTCCAATTTTCCCAGATTCATACTTCGTACATTCCATGTTCTGATTTTCAATGGATGTTTACAGCTGTTTCTCTTCATTTGAGTTGTGCCCCATCAGCAAATGAAGGTCCCACAGGCTTTTCTCCCACGAGCTGTACTCCATTTGCTTTATCATGGTCAACTCTACTTTGAGGAGGCAGCTCTTCCCCAGTCACATTTTAAGTGTCTTCCAACCTGAGGGGCTCATTTTACGGCACTATATCTGACAGTGTTTCTCTGCTATTCATTAGGTTTTCATTGACTAAATGCTCGTAAGTAGTTCGTCACTCTTTCTTCCTAGTCTGTCTGGAAGCTCATCTGAAACCTGTCTACCATGGGTGACCCTACTGGTATTTAAAATATCGGTGGCATAGCTTTTAGAATCACAGCAACTCACAAGCCACCACAGTATGACAAACTGACAGACGAGTAGTGGATAGTGTATACTGGGAATATGTAAATACAGAGCAGCACTGTTTCTGTGATAATAGGAATGTTTTAGAATCATGCTGTTCAATACAGTAGCCACTAGCCACATGTGGCTTCTAAGCACCTAAAAGGTGGCTACTGTGACTAAGGAAACAAATCTTTAATTTTAATTATCTTTAATGTAAATAACCACTTGCAGCCAGTAGACAGTATTAGAAAGCAGAACTGTAGTACATCAATTTAAAATTATAATTGCTTGGTTGAAGGGTATGTGCATTTTCAACTTTACTAGACATTGCCAAATGTTTTCCATAAAGGCTGTCTGGGCCACCACAAAACATGGGAAAATAAATTAATTATCCAATGAGAAGAAAGAAATAAACACATTATGGTGTATGCATGCAACAGAATACTGTATAAGTTAAAATAAAAGACATAGAACTGTGATTGGCTACTACAAGAACAAGCAAGGCTAGCAATCAAGTCCCTTCAGGACAAATCTCCCTCTAAGATGGAAACTCAAAGGGAACACATGAGCAGACATGCAAGCTTGCTGGTGACCACATTGGTTTACTGGTGAATGGAAGAGGGGGAAAGGCAGCAATGATGAAATAAGCTGAGTTCAACCACGTTCCATAGAATCCCATAGACATGGAGATGAGAGAGAGAAGAGGAAGGGCTGGTTGGTGTGAAACGTGGTGAGACCTGGGGACTCCTGAGCCCATGAACAAGGACATAGTCATGGAAGGCTGGAGTTGAGCGTGAAGCATCCAGCTGATATGAAGTGAGGGGAGATGCACAAGAACACCCAAACTTGCAGGTAGCACCCATCTGACCTAGCCTCGATGGCTTGATCACCAGAACTCAACTAGAGGAAGATAAAAAAAAAAAAAAAAAATTATAAAGGAAACAAGTGTAAATTACTACAATTTGATGAACTTGACCTATACTTATGGATGTAGTAGCTCAAAATACCAACTGAGAGGTAAGGAATCTTCACATCAAGTATCAATCCTTTCCCCTCTCTATACAGGGTTAATAGGGATGGGCAACTTACACACTGGCTACCTAAAATGAGGGGGTGATAAAGGCACAAAGTGACTGGCTTACAAGTTTTCAAGTTTTAGTTTCAGAATGTGTGGAGGAAGGTAGAATCTCCACTGAGTAGCTTTTCTCTTGTCTAGAAGGGTCTAGTGGAAAGAAATGGGGATAAGATTATTATGACTCAGTAGTAATTGTTGTCATGACTAATTGAGACTGTCACAATTGTAAAGGTAGAAGTTTCATAACATGAAGAGGGAAGTAGTTAATCTTACTCATCATCACTAACTAACAACAACAGTGGTACTGTAAGTTAGGTGCAAGGTCAGTAGTTCAAATCCACCAACCACTATAAGGGACAAAGATAAAGGTTATCTGTTCCCATAAAGATTTACTGTCTCTGAAACCTTGTATAGGATTGCTATGAGTCCAAATGAACTTGAGGGCAGTGGGTTTGGTGTGGAATAGTTGTTGTTGCTGTTAAGTGCCATCATGTTGGTTCCAACCCATAGTGACCCTGTATAGGGTTTCCGAGGAGCAGCTGGTGAGCTTGAACTACCGACCCTGTAGTTCAAATGACTTTGTAGTCCAGCACATTAACCCACAGTGCCATACCAGGACTCCGGTTTGGAATATGGTTGTGGTGGTGGTTATGTGCCGTGGAGTAGTTTCCAACCCATAGCTACCCTGTACAGGGTTTCTGAGGCTGTGAATCTTTACGGGAGCAGAAATCCTCATCTTTCTCGCGTGGACCAGCTGGTAGTTTCGAACTGCTGACCTTGAGGTTCACAGCCCGATTCGTAACCACTATGCTACCAGAGCTCCTGGTATATAGTTCACTACAAAGTAAAGTTTTTTCTCTTCTAGGAACTTATAGCCTCCTAGCAAATGGGTCTGAAAGAAGGGTAGGTCAAACTTACAGATTTACACAAATAACTATACATTTATAGGCCTTGAGAGGAGCAAATCATTTTGGGAAAGGATTCTTTTACCAATCTTTGCATACCTAGGGCCTAGATAGACTTGAATAGTTCAAGGGGAGGGGAGGGCTTGGCTTGGGTGCAGTGTTTCAGAACATTAACAGCTGCTACAGCCCAGTGTCTGTAAGACTGAGAGTCACAGGACAAAGGATGTATCTGAGTTCTCTGACACCAAGTTCCTGTTTTTCGTTTTTATATTTTTTTATTCATATATAAAAGTATCTTACAAGTAAGCAATAAACATTACATCATGTAAGTTGGTCCTCTTTACTTAGAAATGATAATATTCTCTACCTCACCTCCCCCTTCCCAAGAACACCCACAAAAACCCTTCGAATTTGAGTCTCAGATCCAATGTTGCTCCCTCTCGAAGCCTTTTCTATCTCTCTAGGACAAAAGGAATCACAACTACCACTGAAGAATGTTTCTCCCTCCTGAAAAAATATGGCAGTGACGATTGGGTCAGAAATCTGTTTGGCTCTTCCATTGGAGAATTTACTAGATTATATAAAGAATCCACAGAGAAGCTGGACATATACCCACAAAACTCTCAGTATTTGATGAATACAATTAATGTATATTTGATAAGACCAGAGAGATGTAAAACAAAAACAAAACAAAACTCCCAGCCATTGAGTGGGTTCTGACTCCTTGTGACCCTATAGAACAAGTAGAATTGCTCCCTAGGGTTTCCAAGGCTATGAATGAATGTTTATAGACGCAGACAGATTCGTCTTTCTCCCACCAAGCAGCTGGTAGGTTTGAACAGCATACCTTGCTATTAGCAACTCAATGCTTAACCTACTGAAATACCAGAACTCCTTAGAGAGATGCAGTCACCTTAAAAGGAAGCAGAAATTCTAGGTTGAGAGCCACATGAGACAGTAACCCAATCAGTGTTGCTATCAAATCTAAAGATAGAGCGAATCCATTGGGAGAAAGGAGGTCTATTGGATGTACAGAAAATTAGAACTTTCAAAAGGAAACCTTTGGCAATGTAGCCCTGTCAGGGCTAGGAAGAACATCTGTCTCAGGAAATCCACTTTCCACTCTCTGAGATCAGCACATCCTCATCCTGAAGATGGATGTGAAAACCTGTTAGAATCAGCTGCCAGAAAATATGAGGATGATACAACCAACTCCCCTTGCTGTGGTGCCATGCACACCACACAAATTTCCCACATGGATTTTCCAATCTGGTTCTTCTCCATAGTTACTTTTTCCTTATGTTAAGTCAATAAATTAGTATTTTCATTTAGGCATCCACCTCTTCTGAACTTAGCGTGTGGCTCTGTCCAAAGAAAAAATATCTACTACTTTCTATGGTTATGAGTTGGGCTGCTAACCTCAAGGTCAGCAGTTGTAAACTACCAGATGTTCTGCAGGAGAAAGATGAGGCTTTCTGTTCCGGTCAAGATCTACAGCCTCGGAAATCTCATATAGAGTTGCTATGAGTTGGAAGTAACTCCATGGCACACCATCACCACTCCCCCTGGGCTTAGAAAATAAAATTATCAAGTTGGCAAAGCTTAGAGTCAGACCCACATAAAGTGCCTTAAAAACACTCCAAAGCAATTACCTTTTTTTGAACCAAAAATGCATCGTCTTCAGTGTTTAGGAAATCCAGTGACTCATTCTATGGATACATTTTAAGAAGAAATCTTGCTGCACAGGTGTCTCTTGCATTGCTACTTCGAAGACAAACTTGCCAAGGATAGCTATCTTGCATTAAGATGTTTATGTCTGCAGTAGAACAAAGCTCAGTACTGATGGATAGTTATTGAATGAACGTTGATATCCAATAAAAAGCAGAATTAGAGACTTGTATGGTATTGAATGATGCAGAAAGCATCAAAAGAAGATGGAAGGAATATACAGAGTCACTGTACCAAAGGAAATGGTTGATGTTCAACCGTTTCAAGAGGTAGCATATGATCAAGAGCCAATAATCTTGAAGAAAGAAGTTCAAAGTGAATTGAAGGCATTAACAAAGAACATGGCACCAGGAATTGATGGAATAAAAATTGAAATCTTTCAAGAAAGTAAGGCAGCACAGGAGGCACTCACTCATCTATGCCAAGAAATTTGCAAGATAACTATCTGGCCGACTGACTGGAAGAGATCCATGTGTGCCCATTCCAAAGAGAGGTGACCCAATGGAATGCGGAAATCATCGGACAATCTCTTTGATATCCCATGTGAGCAAAGTGTTGCTAAAGGTAATACAGAAAGGCTGCAATCATACACTGACAGAGAACTTCCAGAGGTTCAAGCCGGATTCAGAAGAGGCCGTGGAATGAGGGATATCATTGCTGATGTCTGATGGATCTTGGCTGAAAGCAGAGAATATCAGAAAGATGTTTACCTGTGCTTTATTGACTATGCAAAAGCTTTTGATTGTGTGGATCATGACAAGCTATTGACAACATTGTGAAGCATGAGTATTCCAGAACACTTAATTGTGCTCATGAGGAATCTGTACATGGACCCAGACGCAGTTGTTAGAACTGAACATGGGAACACGAAACGGTTTAAAATTAAGAAAGGTGTGCGACAAGATTGTATTCTTTCACCATACTTATTCACCCTCTATGCTGAGCAAATAATCCGAGGAGCTGGGTTCTATGAAGAAAAACGTAGCATCCTCCTTGTTCACTCAGCTAAACCGTGGTAGAGATGGCAAGAGAGGACCCCGTTTTCTGCAGCTACCTAATCTGGGGGATTTTTGTGAGGATTAAATAAATTGAAAAGAAATCAAATGACATATTAAATTAGGCAAATATGCTGCAAAAAGACCTTTTTTAATGGTTATAAAGATATCCTTTTGAGGACTAATATATGCCTTACCCATGCCATGGTATTTTCAATCACTTCATTTGCATGTCAAAGTTGGACAATGTATAAGACTACAGAAGAATCAACACACAGAAATTACGGTATTGGAGAAGAATATAGAGAGTACCATGGGCTGCCAGAAGAACAAAGACATCTGTTTTGGAAGAAGTATGGTGTGACCCTGTAGGATCAGTACTGGGCTGCGAACCACAAAGTCAGTGGTTCAAACCCACCAGCTACTCCTCAGAAACCATGTACAAGGTCACTATGGGTTGGAATCGATTCAACAGTACCTAACAACAACATAATCAAAATGTTCCTTAGAAGTGAGGGTGGTAAAACTTCATCTCTTTAGACAGGTTGGCATGAAGAAAATGTCACTAGAGGACCAGCGAAAATGAGGAAGACCCCCCCCAATGGAATGGATTGACACAGTGGTAGCAACAATGGGCCCAAACATTAACAATTGTGAGCATGGCACAGGACTGGGCTTGTTTTGTTCTACTGTACATAGGGTTGCTATGAGTAGAAACTGACTCAATAACAAATGTTTCTATGATTTTAAAGAGATATATAGATAGATAGATAGATAAATAGATAGATAGATATAGATATAGATATAGATTTTTTTTTTTTTACTTACCCTAGTTTGTGTATGTATATGTGTATTTGTATATATATATGAGAGGGCTTCAAGAAGTTCATTGAAATTTTCCATTTTTTAAAGTTTTTATTGTGAATTGAGTGATAGTTTACATGGGAGAACATCAGTTTTACACTCATTGTCTCATTGCAATGATTACAGTCTCCTCCGTGCACCATCTTTCAATAGGATTCACTTCTATTTGCCCATTATCTTTTTTTCTCCCATTTCTCAGTTAATTCTTTTTAAAAAACAAAAACAAAAAAACCTTTTATTATGACTTATGTGATAGTTTACATGGGAGAATATTAGCTTTACATTCATCCTATTGTATATCATTTCATTGCCATGGTTACAATCCACTCCATGCATCATCAAGCAACCAAAAGGTACACGCCGCAAGCCTGCCCCCTGGTCATCAGCATATAGCACCTCTCCCTCTCTGGGTCTAGAGTTCCCAGCTGCTCCATCTCTCCACGTCATTGTCTCTGCCTCCATCTCTGGCATCACTGTTTCTCTGGGTAGGGTCCCGCACTCCGCTTTTCTTCCTTAATGGTCCACTCCTGGTCTGCAAAGTCAATCACTCCCCTCCTTTTGCTACAAAATGACTACCTTTACATTTCCAACCCTCACAGCCTGTCCTGATATTAATTATTCACTATTGTACCACATGAGAGCTATCCCCATCTCCTTTCATCAGTCCCGCCCAGACAGATTGGATACTACTCAGTGGAGAGTCTACCTTCCTCCGTGCCCTCTGGATCTAGGCTCCCTCTTGAAAGCTTGTAAGCCAGTCACTTCTTGCCTTTGTAGCCCCCATTTTGGGTAGCCAATGT
>NW_006408677.1:1680920-1681775 GCF_000296735.1 Chrysochloris asiatica | reverse complement strand
TTTCTGCATCATTCAATAATTTGCCCAGAGAATCTTTCAATAATGAAAGTCGAGGCTTGAATTTTTTTCTTCAGTTCTCCCAGCTTGAGAAATGCGGAGCGTGTTCTTCTTTTTTGGTTTTCTGATTCAAGATCTTTACACATTTTGTTGTAGTATTTGGCTTTATCTTCTCGAGCTGACCTTTGAAATTTTCTGTTCCATTTCATTTCTTCCATTTACTTTAGCATCTCTACGCTGGAGAGCAAGTTTCAGTGTCTCTTCTGACATCCATTTTGACCTTTTCCTTCTTCCTTGTCTTCTCAATGACTTTTTGCCTTCTTCATGTATGGCATTCTTGATGTGATCCCACAACTCTTCTGGTCTTCGGTCTTCAGTGTTTAATGTATCAAATCTGTTCTTCAGATGATCTCTAAATTCAGGTAAGATATATTCAAGGTCATATTTTGGCTCTCCTGGACTTGTTTTCATTTTCTTCAGCTTCAATTTGAATTTTCATATGAGTAATAATTGATGGTCTCTTCCACACTCTGCCCCTGGCCTTGTTTTGACTGATGATATGAAGCTTTTCTGTAGTCTCTTTCCACAGAATAGTACATTTGATTTCTATGTATTCCATCTCGTGAGGTCCATGTGTCTCTTATGCTGTCTAAAGAAGGTATTTGAAATGAATAAATTATTGGTTTTGCATAATTATATCATGCAATCTCCAGCATCATTTCTATCACCAAGGCCATATTTTCCCACTGCTGATCCTTCCTCCTTGCTCCCAACCTTTGCATTCCAATCACCAGTAATGATCAATACATCTTGATTACATGTTTGATCAATTTCAGATTGAAGAAGTTGGTAGAATTC
>NW_006408677.1:1670351-1674270 GCF_000296735.1 Chrysochloris asiatica | reverse complement strand
CCCCCCCCACACACACACATACACATGAGTGTGCTTCAGAAATTCATGGAAAAACAGAATTAAAGGAAAATGTAATATTTCCATGAATTTTTGAAGCCCATATACAAATACATATACAACAATATATACACACACAACAAGTATTTCTTGAACACCTAAGTTGTACTAGGTTGTGTTCTAGGTTCTGGGGATTGATCAGAGAACAAAACCAAGAATCATGCTCTCATGGTGCTTACATTCTGTTGGGACAATAATTACAATATACATGTCAGAATACAGAATAACTTTAGCAAGTTACCATAAGAAGGGTACAAATAAAATTCTGTGTGTTAATTTTTAGTGATAACTGGTAAAATAGGAGCACACCACAAGTGGAAGGGGGAGGGCAGTGGCTCTGTAAGATAAGCACTAGACTATGAACCACAAGGTCAGCAGTTTGAGCCCATCAACCACTCCATAGGATAAAGGGGAAGTTGCCTGTTCCTGCAAAGATTTAGAGCCTCAAAAACCCTATACAGCATCACTATGAGTCAGAACCAACTCGACAGCACTTAATAACAAAAACACAAGTGGAAGAACACGTGTTTTGGAAATGACCTAGTTCCAAGTTCCTTTTTATGCTCATGTGGGCCATGGATTAGTAACCTAACTTTGCTGAGTCCCATCTTTAAAAGGAGGATAAGGTTTGAGGGAGGATAAGGTTCTGAGGTTTGAGGGAGAATGATTACATCATACAGAGCAGGCCTAGAACATTCAGTCATTTCTCCTTTTAGAAAACAAACTCCATCCATATCTTATTTCTTTAGAATCTTCAGATGTTTAAACTAAAAGTCTGAAATATTTAACATCTCTTAGTTTCCCTTTTTTTTAATCCCTAAATGAGAGAAGCAGAGTAATTATTTCTTAGGGTTCTTTAGAGGGTTAAGCGATAATATCATATAAAAAGCTTCTAGAAGCATGTTGGGCTCTTAAGAAGTGATTAATAAATGGCCACTGGCTTCTTCTGTCTCATATCTAGTATCCAGTTTCTACACTAGCTTTGTTCTTAAAAAAAAAAAAAAAGGGGGGGGGGGAGGAATTTAGAAAACTAAACTCTCCGGTATTTGTGGATAAAATCTACTTGGTAGGGATATTATAAGGAATAAAGAAGACAACTCATGCGCCTGGCTTAATATCCACACATTAAAATAAATGAAAAAGCTCATGTTCACTGTCCACAAGAAGTCTAACTGAAAAAAATATCCAAGCCCAGGACCCCAAAATTAGTCATTCAAAAGGGCTGGACACAGTCTACCAAAAACCACATGAGAATCTCTTTTCAGAGGAAGCAAAACAGCAGGATGTGAGAAGTAAAATAAAGGTGGGCTCAGAGAGAAGAATGGACCCCTGATAGTGTAGTGGATTATGCTTTGGGCTGCTAACTGCAAGGTAAGCAGTGTGAATCCACCAGTTTCTCCATGGGAGAAAGATGAGAGTTTCTGCACCCATAAAGATGTACAGCCTCAGAAATGCTATGCAGGACCACTATGAGTTCGAACTGATTTGATGGTGTGCAACAGCAGCAGCAGCAGCAGAGGAGGCAAGACATATTCAGGGAATAGATTCTGGGAAGGTTTGGAAAATAATATCTAACTCTTAAACTAAAGATACAGTTGTTACAATTTTTGTAGGTATGATAATAGTATTATAGGCATGGCAGAGGAGAGGCTGCCCTGACTTGAAGAACTATGCCCTAAACATTTCTGCCCCTGAACTGTATGTAACCTGTTAATTTCCCCAATAACCCCCTATCAGTGAGTATTGTCTCAGAGTTCTGCGTGGCCATTGCAATGAACTACCCAGCTGCGTAGAGAGTGCTGTTTGGTGCCACATTTTTTACAGGTCCTATTTATACCTCATAAGCATGTAAGTTTACTTACAAAGTTATACTCTAACTGAAGTTATTCTCTAATCTCTACCCTATTCCAATTCAAACTTAATTCAGTTAGTCAGTATTTATTGAGTACCTACTATATAAGAAAGGAGCTCTGGTAGCGTAGTGGTTATGAACTGGCTGCTAACCTCAGGGTCAGCAGTTCGAAACTACCAGCTGTTCCATGGGAGAAAGATGAGGCTTTCTGCTCCCATAAAGATTTACAGCCTCAGAAACTCTATACAGTGTTGCTATGAGTCTGAACCAACTCCACGGCACATAATAGCAGCAACAATTATATAAGGCGGCTGCAGAAAATGGAAAAAGTGGAATTGAAAGATAATGGCATTTTTCATAAACATTTTGAAGACCCATAATATACTCACCTGTGCAAAGTGGGGGATTGAACTACAAGATAGACTCAGTTCAATTTAACAAATATCTGCTATGTGAAAACAACTAAAATACCTTGCAGTTCAAACCGACTTTGCAATCCAGTGCATTAAACTACAGCGCCACACCAAGAATCTAGACGGAAAGTTACTACTTATAAAATAGCCTCTCTTTTGAAACAAATAAAACAAGCATTGTAAAACAAGAATAAATACTTCCAGCAATAGTGGTATATCTAACATCCACAGTTAATATCCAGATACTCAATTCAGAGGGAATAAATGCCAGAAGTGACAGAAATTGTTTTATGAAGCACAAAAAAAATTTCACTAAAATGTTGGGTTTACCCTGAATTCTCAATTAGGATAAAGATGAGCATAATTTTCAGAGTCATTCTGGCTGCACAGATAAAGCTAAACGCATGGGGAGATTATTGGGAGGAGTTAAGCCTCCTGCCAATTGACTATGAGGGGGATTTAAAAAGTTCATGGAAAAATCTCATTAACTTTCAATTCCATTTTTCCACATACTTTTTGAAGCCTTCTTGTCTACCTAGCCATCAACTAACAGTGGCCCCATCAAGCAGCATGGAAGAGTGGTTGTTGTTCAATGCTGTCACATGGATCTCAACTCACAGTGACTCCATCTAGCATAGTGGAACCCCCACAGGGTTTACGAGGCTATAGTCTTCACAGGAGCAGGTGATCACGTCTTTGTTCTGCATAGTCACTGGGTGAGTTCAGACCATCATCCTTTCAGTTAGCAGATGAATGTGTAACCATGTGCAGTGAAATTGATTAGACAACCTTGACAACCTATAATCAAATGATCGGGATAAAATAGAATCATTTGATTTCTGGTTTGTTTTTCTTTTCCATGAATGCACTGTTAGTAAAGATTCACTCTACCAACTGCAACTATTGTTGAGAACTGCCTAGTTGGTTCTGACTCCTAGAGAGTACCCTGTTTAGGGTTTCCAAGGAGCGGCTGGTGGGTTTGAACTGCTGACCTTGTGATTAACAATCCAGTGCTTATCCTATAGCACCACACTAGGATTCTACCAAGTACAAGTATTTTATCTATAACCCCAAAAACTCTAGCCTTTGGTCATCATTCAGGTCTGGCAATGAACTCTCACCCTCATGGCTGAATCTTTAGTCCAACAATAAAGTCTATGTTGTTGTTGTTGTCAGGTGCCATCGAGTCAGAACCGATTCATAGTGACCCCATGCACAGCAGAACAAAACAATGTCAGATCCTGGGCCAACCTCACTACTGCTGCCATACTTGACGCCATCAATGCTGTCACCTGGCCAATCCATCTCGTTAGGGGTCTTCCTCTTTTTCTCTGACCCTCCACCTTACCCAGCATGACATCCTTCTCAAGCGACTGTTTCCTCCAGATAATATGTCCAAAGTATGAGAGACGAAGCTTAGCCATCCTGGCCTCCAAGCAGCACTCTGGCTGCACTTCTTCCAAAACAAATCTGTTGGTTCTTTTGGCAGTCCATGACACTCTCAGTATTCTCTTCCAACACCATAACTCAAAGGCATCAATTCTTCTATGATCTTCCTTATTCACTGTCCAGCTTTCGCATCCATATGAGGCTATTG
>NW_006408677.1:1656619-1667846 GCF_000296735.1 Chrysochloris asiatica | reverse complement strand
AAACCACCACAGCACAACAGACAGACAAGTGGTGGCCATTTGGTTTTATGTCTATACTGTCTCTTTAAATTTCGATGTCAATCTTGATACAATCCTGATATAATCAAGATACAATCAAGATGTTCTCTCCTAATCCTATCAATCCTGGTACAATCAAGATAAACTCTCCCAAGATGGCGGCTCCTGGAACAGCTGAGAGTGTTGATCCAGAAAATAATGGATTTCTGGATTCTTCTGAAAATTCCCCAGCTATAAACCCTCCGAACCTCCAAACATACCTTTATATTTGTTACAGAGTTCCAACACCATCTCTTGAGTCCTCTTGGCCTGGTATTCCGTGTTGTTGTTGACCGAGCTCCTCACTACACGTCTACCCGATCTGCCATCTTGAAGGTGGAAGGCCTGGTAGTGTAGTGGTTAAAAATCTGGCTGCAAACCCTGCGGTCAGCAGCTCAAATCCACCAGGCCCTCCGCCTGAGAGAGCTGAGGCTTTCCGCTCCCTGCAGTTAAACAGCCTTGGAGTCTGGTGCATTAACCCATAGCACCACACCAGGACTTTGAATCTTGCTGCTCCAAGATCTCGCTGATCCAAAGGGCAAATTGTTGATTATTCTAAGATGTGTGTGTACCTCCCTAATGTTTTGTTCCCCTTATAGACTTCATTGTTGGACTGAAGATTGAGCCATGAGTTTGAGAGTTACCCAAACACTAAGTTTAGAAGGGTTAGTAATGAAGAAGGAATGGAAACAGAAAACACTGGGTGTATGAATTGTTGAATGGAACACTGATTTGTTCTGTAAACCTTCATTCAATTCACAATAAAAGTTTAAAAAATGATAAAGCAATGGCACTCCAAAAAAGTAATGTTTCTCACAGGCTCAGATTTACATTAAACGGAGGACTCAACTCTAATGTCAGCCACTCCACAAACGTCCAAAGCATTAGTTTCCGCTTTGAACGTACTCAGAGACAGAAGTTACCTCTGTTTCTTACTTCAAGGAAGCTGACTAAAGATTTTTTTAAAACCCTTCATCTGGTAAAGAACAAAGCTACGCAGGACTTCTCTTCTGGCCACCAAGAATAAACAAGAATGCTTTATAAAAACAACAAACTAACTATCCTTTCCTTCTGCTTTCTTCATCCTACTTGGCAAAATCAGAGCATTGGGGAAGATTTTGGAACATAAAAGACTTATGCTTAAGATAAAATTTGAATTGTGCTAAGACTCAGCACTAAGCCTCTTCCAGACAATTATATTGTTGGGTTTTGTTTTTCCATTTCTAAAGATACTTTCCAACTTTTTTCCAAGCAGTTTTAAGTCACTCATTGAAATCCACATTACATGTATCAATATTAAGTGTATCAATAATTCATTTCCAATGAATAATTAGAGGAAAGAATGGTTAAGATTAATACAGGGGTACTTAACAATTACATACAATCTACCATCACTTGCTTTTTGATTCCATCGTTTGTTTTTGGTTTAAAGGCCCTTTGATTTCAAACTGACAAAGTTACTTGCAACTAGGTTTACTTATTTATTTATTTATTTTGGAACCCTGGTGTGATGCTGTAGGATAAGCACTCAATCACAAAGGTTGGTTTGAACCTCAAGGTCAGCCGTTCAAACTCACCAACTGCTCCTCAGAAACCCTATATAGACAGGGTTGCTATGAGTCAGAACCGACTCTACAGCACTTAACAACAAAGGCTTTTTGGGGGGTACATAAAGCTGCTTTGTAAATCATGTTCCTATGTAAAAACCATATCAATCTTTCTCCATCAAAAGCAATGAGACGTTTATAGGCAAGAATCCAGGCATAAATACAAGTATTTGAGTGTGTATGATTTATATTTCCATTTTACATAGAAATTAACTACAAACTGTGCCTGTTACCCAGATGAATACAAACTATGGGGAAGAGGTGGGGGATGAAAGTGCCTTCACTAATAAAAGACCACACCCTGGATTAAGTGTCTAAACTAAACTGGAAAATAACATAGACAGGGTGCAGACTTGTTCCCAACTGCTACCCTCTCAAGGTAAGGTTTTGTTACCTGGCTCTGAGCCCTCCCAAGCAAATAAAAGTTGCTCTACTTGTTTTTAATCCAGACTTACTAAAAACTCCAGTACTATGTGCTCTCCCCCACCCCCTACCCACCTCCACCCCCTCACCAAGACTTCATTACTCAAACAAATCTGGTTTTAGATGATTTATAGAATGTAATAATGAAGAGTGGATTTTACCACTTATCATCCACAAATGGACCAAAATTACCCAAACAGTTTTAAGTCGGCATAATTACAGTTTATCTAAATAAAACACATGTAGTCATCTTCTGGAACCGACAGAAGGGCATGAGTTATAGCACCATCTGGAATTGTGGACAAGGCAGATACATGTTGAAGCCGAAATTAATAAAAGCTGAGCAATGGCTAACAACCCAAGCACAGGAGATCAGCATTAATGAGATTAACTCTAAGACTACCACTGTGAATTTTCTTAGACTGATTGCAAGGACAGGTGTGAGCCCTTTACCCCTCCCCTATGCCAATTGGTGCATCCATGGACTCAAGTGTGGCAACAGTAGTGAGGTTAGCCCAGGATCGGACATTGTTTCGTTCTGCTGTACATAAGGTCCCTATGAGTCAGTGCCGACTCGATGGCACTTAACAACAACAACAACATGCCAATTGGACACATTTCATGGAGAGGGGTGTAGTGAGGTTTGGAATGACAGCTGGTGAATACAGGTGGAGCCACTCAATGTAAATTTGTCGATTGGTGAAGATTTCCCTGGGTCAAAAGATTTGGGAGGAATCCATGATCAAGGCTGTAGTGACACTCTGTTGCCTTCAATACCATTATGTTAATTTTCATCATCTTGTCACAGATGCACAGCATATGCCTAAAATAAAGTGGTTTTCAGTGTTGGCTATACATTAGAATCACCTGGGGAGCTTAAAAACAACAACAACAACAAAAAACCCCTCCATAACCCAGGCCCCATCCCAGGCAAATTCAATTAGAATCTCTGGCAGTGAGACCTTGACATCAATATTTTTGAAAGTGTCCCCGGTAATTTCAAGGTTGAGAACCACAGATCCAAGTGTGATTCCAAAGGATTCCAAGCAACACAATAGGGGAAACCAGGAACACATTTAACTTGAGATCCTTACCTGGCTGTTGGCCCATTACCAATAAAGTATATACTATAACAAAAATATTAGCATAACTCTACCAAATACCACCCATTTATATATACATACATATGTAGGATCAGCACTGGACTGCGAACCAAAAGGTCACAATTCATATCCACCAGCTGCTTCTCAGAAGCACTATACAGAGTTGCTATGGGTCAGAACTGACTTGACAAGTGCTTAAAAACAGCAACTTGTTTATACACACAATTTCTCAC
This sequence comes from Chrysochloris asiatica, assembly GCF_000296735.1. Lineage (NCBI taxonomy): Eukaryota > Metazoa > Chordata > Mammalia > Afrosoricida > Chrysochloridae > Chrysochloris > Chrysochloris asiatica. The sequence goes on along the minus strand of NW_006408677.1, from coordinate 1,664,423 downwards.
AATGTTAAACAAATCCTAGTTAAGAAGTTTGCATGTCTCAAAACATTTTGGGATTATCCATCTGTCAACTTTGACCTTCAACAAGGGAATCAAAGTCAGGAAATATGTCAAGAAAGACCGTGTCCGTCATGAAAATTCACGCTGGAGACTCACAGCTAAAAGCAAAAATTCCCGATAGGCCAGCTACCTTATCTTACTCTTTGGTTAGGCTTATTGGCTACTATTCCCAAACTTAATAATGAGCATCCATTTCAGAAAGAAAGGGATTAATTTCCCAGAAGTCAGCCATCTAGCATGATTATTATGACTGTTAACATTTCCCAGAGTATTGTTACACTAAAATCAAAACTGAGTTGAGGGAATGAACAAATTCCATTTTGAACAGCACCCCACTGGGCTGGACATGTGTAAAGGATGAATGACCCCAGGAAATCAGATCAGACTGTTGTATGGTGAGCTGCAGAGAGGCAACCCCAAGCAGGGAAGGCAAAAGAAAACCCATTAAGGAGGCTCTGAAGCTCCACATCAAACAATGGGGGCTAAGCTGCAGGCAGCAGGAAGTAAGCAGCAGGCAGGGCAGGCTGGCTAGAGCAATAAGGGATTGCAGGAGGGAGTTGTTTTCAGGACTCCAGGATGACCTCAGATCTCTGTGGCAAAGTCCCAATCAACCACCAGATCAGCACAGCTGCAACTGTAACTCAAAAAAAAGTCTTTGTGTGTAAAAGTGGAAAGGACTGAGACTATCACTCTGGTCTTTTTAACCCCATCTGTACTACTCAGCGATAACAAACCACATTAGTAGTAGTATCCTCACATATGTGTAGAATATCAGCATAAATATAGCTAATGTACCATTTCCATGAATACAAATGGAATGGCAGGACCTGTACTGGGAACAGAATAATTTGTAATATCTTTTCATTTTCTAAATGGATTTCTTTTCCAGTAGAGACGTTAAAATAAATTTCTCTGAAAATATGAAGAGAAAAAACACAACAAGGCTAACCAGGTTTATTTCTGGATGATGGAATTACCTGTATTTGCTTTTTGTTTATTTGCTTGTTTGCCTGTATTTTCTAAAGTTCCTACAATACACATGTAGTCCTGGGGATCATTTTGCAAGTTTTCAAAGGTTTTTGTTGTTGTTATTGTTACTGGTGTTGAAATTTCCCCCCCCCCCTTTTTTTTTTTAAATACAAACAAGTTTATATGAGAGTTTTAATGTTTCCTCAATCTCAAAGATATAATCTGAGACTAGGGATTGGCATTTCTAAAGACAGAGCATTAATGTATCTTTAAAAAAAAAAAAAAAAAAGAAAAGAAAAAAGGTTCTATAAATCAGTCATTAGAGGCCCTTGACCAAGGCTCAATTTCAGTAATAGAACCAGTCCTAAACTTGAATTAGAAGAGCCAGCCAGAATATCAATTCCACAGAATTTCAAAATCCTGTCATATAAAAAAAAAGCAATCTTTTTTTCTTTCTTTGTTTTCCCCCTTGACTATCAGAATCTTACCTTGGAACAATACTGAGGTTTGGTTTGTCATTCATAGCAAGGAAGAAGACAGCGGGGTGCCAGTTCACACCAGCTCCTAGAGACTATAGATTGTATCCCTCACTTCCCACTTCCACATTCAATGACATTACACTGATAAATTGAATCAGCCTTGGTGAGAGTATTTTATACAATGAAAATTGGCAGATGTTGCAAATCAGGATTTTCCCCTCCTCTCCTGGAGAGTTAAGGAGCTCTGGTAGTGTAGTGGTTACGAATCGGGCTGCGAACAGCAAGGTCAGCAGTTTGAAACTACCAGCTGTTCCGTGAAAGAAAGATGAGGCTTTCTGCTCCCGTACAGATTAAAGCCTCGGAAACCCTGTACAGAGTTGCTATGAGTTGGATCCGACTCCACGGCACACAGCCACCACAACCACATTGCTGTAAATGGCGCTGTGGGTTAATGCGTCAGACTACAAAGTCATTTGAACTTCAAGGTCAGTGGTTCAAGCTCACCAGCTGCTCCTTGGAAGCCCTATACAGGGTCACTATGGGTCGGAAACCACTCAACGGCACTCAACAACAACGACAACACATTGCTGTAAAAAACTGCAATTGGTCAACTCTTGACTCTGCCATTACTTAACTGGGGTATTTCACTCTCCCTCTTGAACTTAAGTTCTTCCATCTCTACTAGACTCTGATATCTCAGGTACCTTCCTATATGGACAGTCTATGATTCTAAACTGCAGAGGCAGTGACTCACAGTGATTAGGGGGATCAGGTTTATGGAGAGAAGGCAGTCCTTGATTTAAATCTTAGCTCAGCACTTACTATCATCTGTGTGACCTCAGGCAAGTTACCTAACCTCTCCGAGCTTCTATTTCCTCATCTGTAAAATAAGGATAATAATAATAATACCTTCATTATAGGGTTATTGTTAGGATTAGATGAGATCACTCTCAGCAATCATAGTAGTAAGCATCAGTATATGCTAACTATTATTATTAAACCTGTTGCCACTTGTCCCTGACACAAAAATACCTTGGGATTATAGGGAAAACTTGATTGACTTAGATAGCTTATAAAATGTTGCTAATGTTTCATTAAAACTGTTATAACCTATTATACACTATACAGCAATGGAAAGAGTGGCAGACCTTGTTTCGTGCCACAAATATAAATAATAATAGGGGTATGGAACCTAACAGTTATTTGTTGTTGTTAAGTGCCGCCGAGTCGGTTCCGACCCATAGCGACCTTGTACAGGGTTTCCGAGGGTATAAATCTTTACGGGAGTAGAAAGCCTCATCTTTCTCCCATGGAGCGGCTGGTAGTTTCAAACCGCTGACCTTAAGGTTCGCAGCCCGATTCGTAACCACTACGCTACCAGAGCTCCTTAACAGTTACTTAGGCATTTATTAGGCATTTATATATACTTTGTCTTGTCTAATGCTCACACTCACTAGATGAGCCAGATAATTTTTGTTTGTTTTGTTTTGTTTTTTTTTTTTGTCCTTTTTACAGATGTGGACACTGGATTTCAGTAGCTCAAGGATCTCCAGCTAATACTTGCTAAGCTAGAAATCCTCTCCAAAAGAGATCAGTGCAGATACCACCTGAAGCTATTGGCAGACTATATTCTTTCAAAAACAAAAACATGAGAGCAATTCTGTTGAGTAGAAAGTAAAGGAATACATACTTCTAAAACAAACAAACACAAATAAAACCCACACCTACTGGACTTGTTACAACTAGAGAACTCCATGAAACTATTGCCCTGAGATACTCTTCAAATTCTGAACCAAATATAATGCATGAAGTCACCTTGTAACTAAATAATACATTAGCTAACAACAACAACAACAAAAGACTATTAACCAGAAGTACTGTGCTGCTCTTAAAAATCATCTATATGGCAAAGACATATCTGATAAGGGTCTAATTTTAAAAATATATAGAAAACTTCATCAACTTAACAAAGACACGTACAATCCAATCAAAAAAATGGACTAAGCCATCCTACATTTTAAAGAGATCCCCAGGTGATTTCTAGATATGTTAAAGTTTGAGAAGCACTGTGTTCAATCCCAAATCTGCCTATTATTAACTAGGATTTGAAGGAAATTTTCCATCTTCCTGTGAGTCTCAGTTTCTTCATCTGTAAAGTGGGTATGATAGTAGTACATGACACATAAGGTTGTAGTATGGAGTTAATAACTTAAGTGTAACAGAGCCTGTCATGAAATATGCATCTAATAAAACATTTGGTACTTAAAAAAAGGGACATGAACCAGAGTACATTCAGGTGGTCAGCAAACACATGTAAAGAGGCTCCTGATCATTAGAGAAATGAAAATCAAAGCTACAATGAAATACCATTTTACTCCTGAAAATACAGAAATTATAAAAAAAAAAAACAAAAAAAAACCAAACAGAAAATAATAAATGTTGGTGAGGTGTTGGGGGAGGGTTTGAACTCTGATACATTGCTGGTGGGGTTGTAAACTGATACAATCACTATGAAAATCAACATGGCACTGCCTCAAAGAAAACTAAAAATAGAAATACCTTATAATCAGACAATCCCACTCCTAGGTATATACCCCAAAGAAACAACAGGATTGATTGTGAAGGTTGGAAATGTAAAGGTAGATGTTTTGTAGCATGGCAGGGAGTGATTAACTTTGCAGTCTAGAAGCAAAGGTCCCTGGGACCACCAAGGGAGAAGAACGGAGAGCGGGACCCTACCCAGAGAAGCAGTGACGCCTGAGATGGAGACAGAGACAATGACGTGGAGAGATGGAGCAGCTGGGGACTTCAGACACAGAGAGGGAGGGGGGGGGGGGGGGGGGGGGGGGGGGCAGGCTTGTAGGGTATACCCTTTGGTTGATTGATGATGCATGGAGGGGATTGTAACCATGGCAATGAAATGATATACGATAGGATGACTGTAAAACTAATATTCTCCCATGTAAACTATCACATAATTAACAATAAAACATTAAAAAAAAAAAAGCTAAAATGAATAGAGAGAAATACTGTTAACTGATGTTACATGGAGGGGGTTATAACCATTGTAATGAAACAAAGTATATGATTTGTTGAATATGAAACTGATCATCCGCTCTGTAAACTTTCACTCAATTCACAATAAAAACTTAAAGAAAAGAAAAAAAAAATACAGGAAAGAAAAAAAAGACTGAACTGGAAGTCTGAAGAGACTCTGAAATTTGCTGTTGAATACAGAATAGCAAAAGCAAATGGAAGAAATGGTGAAGTATAACAGTTGAACAGAGGATTTCAACGGGCACTTGAGAAGACAAAATATTATAAAGAAATGCACAAAGACATGAAGTTAGAGAATCAAGAGAGAAGAACACACTCAACATTTCTCAGGCTGAAAGAATTAACTGGAGAAAAAAATTCAAGCATCAAGTCACATATTGAAGAATGACTCAGAAACCATCAAAAAATAAATGGTCGATGTTCAACCATTTCATGAGGTAGCATATGCCTTCACTGAAGACACTGGTAAAAAACAAGGCTCCCAGAAATGAGATATTTCAACAAACAGAAACAACACTAGAAGTGCTGACTCATCTATGCTAAGTAATTAGGAAGACAGCTTCCTGGCCAACTGAATGGAAGAGATCTGTGCCCATTCCAACACCAGGTGATTGAATGGAACAAGGGTTCTATTCTACATGGTTGAAAATCAGGAAAGGTGTGCATCAGGGTTGTATCCTTTTACCATGGAGTTCTGGTATGGCATGGCAGGATTAAGCACTGGACTGAAAGGTCAGTTTGAACCACAAGGTCAGCAGTTCAAACTCATTAGTTGCTCCTTGGAAACCCTGTATAGGGTCACTATGAGTTGGAACCAACTTGACAGCACTTAACAATAACAACAACAACAAGTCAGTTTGTATGTTGAGCTGGATTATATGGAGAAGAATGTAGGAGGAAGATTCATTAACCACTCAATATGACACAACCTTGCATGCTGAAAGTGAAGTGGATCTGAAGCATTTACTGATGAAGATCAAAGACTACAGACTTCAGTAGGGATTATACCTCAACATTACGAAAACAAAAATCCTCATAACTGGGACAATAAACAAGGGTATGATAAATGGAGAAAAGATTGACGTTGTCAAGGATTTCATTTTACTTGGAACCACAATTAACAATATGAAAGCAAGGTCAAGAAATCAAATTATTTTTGCACTGGAGTAAATGCTACAAAAGACTTCTTTAAAGTGTTCAAAAAGCAAAGATATCAATCACTTTGAGGATAATGTGTGCCTCACCTAAATCATAGTATTTGCAATCACCTCATATGCATGCAAAACATGGACAATGAATAAGGAAGGCTGAAGAAGAATGGATGCCTTTGAATTATGCTCTTGGTGAAGAATATTGAATATATCATGGTCTGCTAGAAAAACAAACATATCTGTGTTGGATGAAGTACAGCCAGAATGCTCCTTAGATGCAAGGATGGTGAGACTTTGTCTCCCATGCTTCAGACATGTTATCAGGAAGCATTAGTATCTGGAGAAGGGCATCATGTTTGGTAAAGTGGAGGGTCGGTGAAAACGAAGAAGACCCTTAATGACATGAATTGATACAATGGCTACAACAATGGGCTCAAATATAGCAGTGATTGTGAGGATGATGCAGGACCAAGCAGTGTTTGTTTTGTTGTACATAGGGTCTGTAGGGGTCAGAAGCAACCTGAAGGCACATAACAACAATAATATTTGTATGGTAAGGCATATTCGAGTAAATTCACATGCATGTATAGATGTGTCTGTAGGCATGTGCATATACATGTTTGTGCTGCATATATATCGACGTACATAACAAACCACATAAGAAACACAATTACAGAGGCTATCTAGACATATCCAAACAATTCATAAAACTGGTTTACAGGATTAGAAGGCTTGGAACCATAGTCTCAGGGGACAACTTAGTCAATATGCACGACATCGTTTATAAAAATAATGTTCTACATCCTGGTTTTGTGTGTATGTGTCTGGAGTCTTAAAAGCTTGCAAACAGCCATCTAAGACCAAAATATTGGGCTGTACTAATATGGAGCCAAAGAATGAATAAAATCAAAGTTTCAAAGAAGAAACTAAAGCATAGGATTCATAGCTCATACTAACCACAGCCTTTTCTAATTGGAGATCAGAATAACTAAATGGTGTTGCCTACCACTAGCAACTGTTCTGGCCAGGGATACAATAGAAGATCTTGGATAGAATGGGATACAAATGACAAAAACTCACATTAAATAAAAAAGGTCAGTTCTACTGAACAGAAAGAGACCAGAAGGACCCCCAAGACTATTGCCCTAAAATACTCTTTAATTTGAAACTGTTTCTACAGACCACCATTCAATCAAATGATAGATTGGCTTATGATATAAACAGTATCACCCTCGAGTAATGTGCTCCGTTAAACAATGAACTATATATGATCAAATGATCAATGTTTACACAAAAGTAAAAGTGAAAAGGCAAGGAGGGGAAGGAAAGTTAGAACCACGGAAACAGAACAAACAGATTGGAAATAATGAGAATGCTGATACAATGTAAAAACTGTAACCAATAACATGGAATAATCTGTATAAAATTGTTAAAGGAGGACCCAGTTTTTGTGTAAACTTCCATCTAAAACCTAGCTAAATATTATTTTTTTAAAAATGAATATCATTTGTATGCTCAACCTTGGAACAACAGGGCTCTGTGACACAGGGATCAAGGCATAGTCTGGATGGGTAAAAGAGGGGAAATAATGTTAGGATGCTTGACTGTCTTATGAATATCAATTTCCCTTGTCTACAACTGTAAAATAGACACTTGAGTGGGATAGAAAGGAATATCAGGAAACATGATTACAGAGAGCTTGTAACCCAATCTTTAGCCTATAACTGACTGGAATACCTAAAAGGGGTTGTAGAACTTGCCTAGTGAAACAGGCTTCTTGTGGAGCCCTTGTAGTGTATAGGACCTTAGGTGGAATCCTGAGCCCCATCCAGAACCTTCTGAGGTGGGACATTCCCACTTGAAAGGACATGCAGAACAGCCTGGAGTGGCTAGAGGGCAGTCTATGACCAAAACAAGTACAATGCAAAAGAAGGTGAACACATAGGAACAGAGATCCAGACAATGAGAAGGTTAGATAGATTACAGGATAAAATAGACTGCACTAAATGGACAGAGAATTCAATGGACCATAAGGCAACCTCAAAGAAAATTAACACTTCACAGCATACCAAGAGAATGAGAATCCAAGAA
>NW_006408677.1:1587655-1639248 GCF_000296735.1 Chrysochloris asiatica | reverse complement strand
CTATTGTTGATTTCTAATTTGATAGCATTGTGGTCTGAGAAGATTCTTTGTAGTATTTTGATATTTGTAAATTGATGGAAGTTTGTCTATTCTGGAGAATGTTCCTTGTGCACTGGAAAGGAATGTGTATTGTTCTGTTGTTGGGTTGAATGCTCTGTATACATTTATGAGGTCCATTTGACTGATGGTGTTGTTTAGTTCTTCTGTGTCTTTGTCAAATTTCTTTCTGGTTGTTCTCTTTTACCTATTATGCTGGTTTTTGCCTTAAAGTTTATTTTATCCGAGACTAGTACTGCCACTGCTGTTAGTTTTTTACTGCAATTAGCTTGGTATATTTTTTTTTTTTCCATCCTTTGACTTTTAACCTGTTTTTGTCTCTGTGTGTAAGATGTGTCTCTTGCAGACAGCATATTGAAGGACCTTGTTTTCTTGTCCATTCTGCCCCCCTCTGTCTCTTGACTGGTGCATTTAATCCATTTGCATTCAGTGTAATTATCATTAGGTATAGATTAATTGCTGCCATTATGTTGTGGGTTTTTTGTGGTGTTGTTGCTTTCTTTGTTCTGTGTGTCTTCCTTTGTTGAGTTCGTGCTTTTTGTGTTCTTTTTGTGTGAGTTTCTTCATAGTTTTAATGTTTCCATGTTCTTCTTGGATTTTCATTTTCTTAGTATGTTGTGAAATGTTAATTTTTGTTGAGGTTACCTTATATTCCATTAACTTTTCCCTCCATTTAGTGCAGTCTATTTTATCCTGTAATCTACCTGACCTTCTCACCATCTGGATCTCTGTTTACCTTCTTTTACATTGTAGTGTTTTGATCATAGACTGACCTCCCAGATTCTCTGAGTTTGTTCTTATAATTTTGTTCTGTTCTTGATTCTTCCTTCTGTCGATTTAGTTCTGGGAGGTGCTGCCACATATGTCAATCTCTGGTTGTTGTCTGTTCTTTTTGGTTCTCAGTTCACAGAACTCCCTTTAGGATGTTCTGTAGAGCAGCATTGGCTTTGGGAAAATCCCTTAGCTTCTGTTTATCCTGGAATGTTTTGATTACACCATTGTATTTGATTGATAGCTTTGCTGGATACAGGATTCTTGGTTGACATTTTTTTTTAGGGTTTTATATATGTCTCCCCATTGCCTTCTTTCTTGCATGGTTTCTGCTGAGAGAGCCGAGCTTAATCTGACTTGCTTGCCTTTGTATGTAACACTTCTGTTTTCCCTAGCTGCTTTAAGGATTGTCTCCTTATATTTGATTTTGGAGAGCTTGATTATGATATGTCTCAGTGATTTTCTTTTGGGGTCTACCCTTCCTGGGGTTCGTTGAGCTTCTTGAATGTTTCTCTTTTCACTCTTCAGGATGTTAGGGAAATTTTCTTCCAGCAGTTCTTCAACTATTTCCTCTGTGGAATTGTGTGACTCTTCCTGTTCTGGAATGTTGAAAATTCTTAAGTTATTTCTCTTCATGTTGTCCAACATTAATCTTAGATCTTCTTCAGACTTTTTTATCCTTTTTTTTTCTATTTGCTCTTCTATCTTAGTTCTATCTTAGTGGTATTGAGAGATTTGTCTTCAAGCTCACTGGTTCTGCCTTCCATCTTTTCTATTCTACTCCTTTGCCCTTTCACTGTATTGTCTATTTCTGATATTCTATTATCGATCATTTGGAGCTCTTTCTGTAGGTTTTGAATTGTTTCCAATGCTGTATCTATCTTATTTGATTGTTCCTGTAGCACTTTCCTGACTTCTTCATTATTTTTCTAGAGTCCATTGTGAAGTGTTTTGAAACATTTTATAATCATTTTTCTGAATTCCTTCTCAGATATTTCCAAGGCCTGCCCTCCTTCCAGAATGGAGTCCAGGTCTACCTCTAGGTCATTTGTCTCAGATATTTTATCTTGTTTCTGGACATGTGCTAATAAGTTCATCTGCTTTTGTTTCTTGGACATGTTTACTGTTTGTCTGTAACCTTAATACTTAATTGAGTATGTGTTTTGATATTTTTTATGCTTTCTGATTGCCTCCAGGTGGATGTAATTAAGATGTGGGCTTCCCTTTTCACTCTTATTATTGCTTAACTTAGAGTAAGCTTCACAGGTGTTGTCTGCCTCCCTGGTGTATGGCAGCTGGTATTGGTTCTTGCCTGGATTTTGGTGTTTTATAGAGTGTGATTGTAGCTTGACTATATGGCAGCAGTTGTTGTCTCTTCTTGCGTAATAAAGGGAAAGAGTCCTCCAAAGGTAAAAGGGGAAGCATAAAACAGCAACAGCAAAAGAAACAAAAAAACAAACCACCAAAACAACAACAACAAAAAGAACTAGATTGGATACTGTAGTATATAATTGCAGAAAGGGGAGAGGAGGGAAAGAACAGAACAAAAAAATCTGTAGCCTAATTTGTGTATGACTTTACTGTCCTCTTTCAGCTTCTTGCCTTCAAGGCCGTCTGATAAATTTCAAGATGCCACTGTTAGTTGTTATGCTATACCTCAGAATTTAATTTTCAGCCTTTTTTTTTTTTAAACTCTTTCCCCTCTCCACACCCCTTGCTCTGGCCTCTTCCCTATTGAAAAAACAGTTCAGGGCTGGCTCTTGGGCTGAGAGTATCTGCGCACATGTGTGGCAGAAGAACCCACCAGTGGTGGGGGTGGGGGATGTTTACTTGCTCAGCCCCCACCCCCAGTCACCAGAATGGAGGTGCGCAAACAGTGGGGGGCCAATGAACAGATAGAAAAAAAAGAAAATCAGAACCAAGCAAAACTGACACCTTTGCTGTGAGATTCCCACAGCATTATTCCATGGTGGATCTGTTCTCCCCTGCTTGGTCTTGCCATCTGGTCTCTCCCAAGTTACTGGCTCCGGGCCACCAAGCTCGGCAAATTCAAAAGTATGCGATTTATTACTTCCACTACAAGTTCCACTAGCTATAAGCCTTCAAACTTTTAAAAATATCCCTAGATATGTGGTTCAGAGTTTTGGAGTTCTGCTCTGAACTCGCTTTACCTGGTATTCTGTGGCATTGCTGACGGCTAACTTCACTGCACCTCTACCCTATCTGCCATCAAGCCCCACCTCTCTCTTTAAAAAAACAAACAACAACAACAACAAAAAACCCACTTAGGAATATATAAGAATTTACACCACCAAAGGGCACATTATGCACCTGCCTCCTGGCTGCTAGCTCTCAGTCCCTCTCTTTCCATGAATCTCGAGTCCTCAGCTGTTCCCTCTCTCTATTCCTCATCTCTGCTTCCATCTCTGGTGCTGCTGCTTCTCTGGATAAGGTCTCACATTCTGCTTGTGCTCTTCTCCTTTGATAGGCCTAGTGTCCTTTGTTTCTGTACTGCAAGATTAACTACTCTTCTGTTTTTGTTATAAAACTTCTACCTTTAAAATTGTGACAGTCACAATTAGTCATGATAACAATTACTCACTACTGAATCATAAGAATCTTATCCCTATATCTTTTAACCAGACCCATCTAGACAAGATGAAAACTATTCAGTGGGGACTCTTGCTTCCCCTACACACTATTAAACTAAACTCCCCCTTGAAACCTTGTAATTCAGTCACTTCGTGCCTTCATCACCCCCCTCATTTTAGGTAGCCAATGTCTAAGTTGCCATCCGTACCTACCCTGTTTATAGAGGGGATAGCATTCATATTTGATGTAAAGACGCCTTCCCTCTCTCTTGGTATTTAAAGTTACTACCTCTATGCGTATAGGTCAAGTTCATCAAATTGTAGCAATTTACCCTTGTTTCCTTTATCAACAATTGTTTTGTTCTTCTTTTTTTTAATCTTCCTCTAGTGGAGTTCTGATTATCAAGTCATCGAGGCTAGGTTAAGTGGGTACTATCCACAACTTTGGGTGTTCTTGTGCGACTCCTCTCACTTCATATCAGCTGGATGCTTCACTCTCAGCTCTAGCCCTCTGTGGCTATGTCCTTGTCCATAGGCTTAGTTGTCCCCAGGTCTCACCACACTTTGGACCAACCAGCCCTTCCTCTTCTCTGGCTCATCTCCAGGTCAACTGGAGTCTATGGAAAGTGGTTGAACTCTGCCCATTTCTTCATTGCTGCCTTTTCCCCTCTTCCACTCACCAGGAGACCAACATGCTACTCATGTGTTCCCTTTGAGTTTCAGTCTTAGAGGGGGGTTAGGAACAGTATTTTGGAAAATCTAGTTTCCATCCTCTCCCTGAATATTTTGGGATGAGATTATATATATATATATATATATATAAACTTGTAGGGTTGTTGTTGTTAAGTGCCGTCAAGTCGATTATGACCCATAGCGACCCTGCTTCCAAGGAGCATCTGGTGAGCTTGAACCACTGATATTGCAGTTCAAATGACTTTGCAGTCTGAGGCAGTAGCCCAGAGCGCCACACCAGGGTAGTGGTTCTCAAAATGTGATCCCCACACCAGCAGCATTAGCATCCATCATTTAGAAACTTATTATAAATGCAAATTATCAGGACCCTACCCCAGATCTGATGAGTCAGAAACTCTGAGACTAGTGCCCCCAACCCATTTCTCAAGCCCCACAACTGATTTTGAGGCATAGTACAGTTTAAAAACCAAACTTGTAGGGAAAAATCAAGAATTAAATTCAGATATCGTAAGAAATCTTTCTGTGTAAATATATTGCCCTGACATGCTTATAGGTGGTGAATATTTAAAATGCTTGAAGAAAAATTTGAATCATTCATCTTTCCATAAATAACTAAATCTTGCAGAACACTGAACTCCCTGTCTCTTTGCCACACATCCCACTCTTGCAAAAAGCTCCTAGAATTGATGTGTGTGTGTGTGTGTGTGTGTGTGTGTGTGTATGTGTGAAAAGTACTTTCTGAAAAATAAACAATATTCCAAGGCCTTGGTTCTTAGTACTGATTCATTTCCTGGTTTGGGAACAGTGAGGGGGTGGAAAGGGGTGAAGAGTCTACTGTCAAAGCCTTTTCTTCTCAAGACCCAGAATTCAGGGTTTTAGCCCGCACTGAAACGTTTCACGAACAATACACAGCCTCAGCAAGGACAGTCAATTCCTCAGAAATGACTTCTTCTCTGTCATTGATTCTCTCTGTTCTCTAGGATGAATTCGGCTCCCGTCAAACTTAGCCTCAGGTGTCCCAATAAGTTCTCAGGTGTAGATATGCTAGTGCTTGATTTCAAATTACATCACTGTTGCCCCTAAAAGAATTGTACCTTGTTGATAGTCTCCTTTTCATTATTAGGGTAAAATTAAATGCATTTGCATTCTGGAAAGATGAAAATGATCAATATTAACTGTGGCTATCTCTGAGGGATGGGATGGTCTTTGTTCCTTCTTTATAGCTATCTGCATTTTTTTTTTTATATTCAAAGAAATGATTTTGCAATGTTGTTGTTGTTGAGTGATGTCAAATCAATTCCAACTCATAGTGACCATGTATAGGGTTCCTAAGGAAGGGCTGGTGGGTTTGAACTACTATTCTTGTGACACACCAGCATTTCAAACAACAACAAAAATAGGCTTTCTAAATGTTTAAGTGTGTGCCTGTGTGCCTGCGTGTATATTGGTACTCATGTTGAAAGTGTAGCTGGGGAGAATCTCATGGCCATACGTAACGAAAAAAAAAAAAAAAATCTGTGGCTGTGATCAAATTTAAGGCAATAAACACATGGCTGCCCTGCCTCTGTGATAGATCTCAGATGGCAATACCCTCACAAGATGGTACACCTTGATTTTTCAAATCAGATGTTTTCAAGGTTCAAAAGGAAGTCTTGAGAGAGAGGCAGAAGGAAGGGGAGAGAAAAAAGAACAAAATTAAATTATTTTCAACTGGCGACAAATAGCGACATATGAGCCAAGAAAAACCATTGAAGCTGTAACTCATCAGGCAGCAAGACATACCAATTAAATATATAAGTATGTGTGCAAGGTAGGGAAGCAAGCCATCTATGTATCTAATGCTTGTAATCAGGATTATTTTCTGCCAGAATATGTTGTTGTTAAGTGCTATGGAGTGGGTTCCAACGCATAGCAATGCTGGGTAGGGTTTCTGAGAAGTGACTGGTGAATTTGAACTGCTGACCTTGCGGCATAACAGCAGGTAAAATATACTTTGCAAAACACCTGGAGAATTGCCATGCTCTTCTCCCATCAGTGTGTCAAGGTCTTTGGGAAACAGGCAACTCCTGCTTGCAGCCCTTGCTTTGGAATCAGGTGCACACAGGTATTTGAAAAAGCATTGGTGAAATTGTCATGAAATGTGTGTGTGTGTGTGTGCATGCATGCAAGCATATATGTATACACACGCCTACGTGGGCACACAAGTGAACATACTGCTTATGCAGCTACTGCCTCTATTTTCTCTCTTCTTATCCAATTAGAAAGGGAGGGCGCATTTGACCTATCAGAAGTAAATTCTAAAAATGTGTTCAACTTGAGTAACAATCTGACATTTTATTCTGGAAGGTGTGAAAACCAATGCTCTCCCCTCCAAAATGGGATACTTCCTTGCCAGGAAACAAGAAATCTGTGTGATCTGTGTGACAGAATCCTCATGTCAAACCAGTAAGGATGATATGGTGTGGTGCTGTGGGTTAATGCGCCAGACTGCAAAGCCGTTTGAACTGCAAGATTGGTGGTTCAAGCTCACCAGCTGCTCCTTGGAAACCATATACAGGGCCTCTATGGGTCGGAATTGATTTGACGGCACTTAACAACAAATGGAAAACGTTAACTGTCCTCTGAGAGGAATTACCCACAAACACGTCTCATTTACTGCCTACTTACTGTGTGCCTGCACTGGGTTGCATGATCTCTATGTATTATCACATTTAGTCCTTACCACATTCTTGTGTGATGCTTTCAGGTAAGCACTGGACTGCGAACTACATGGTTGGTGGTTCAAACCTACCAGCTGCTCCTCAGAAACCCTATACAAAGTCTCTATGAGTCGGAACAGACTCAACTGCACTTATCAGCAACACATTCTATTGGTCCTGGTGTGGTGCTGTGGGTTAATGCGCTGAACTGCAAAGTTAGTTTGAACCACAAGGTTGGCATTTCAAGCTCCTTGGAAACCCTATACAGGGCCGCTATGGGTCAGAGTCCACTCAACAACTCTTAACAAGAACAAATGCAGTGGTGAAACGGCTCTGATGTACAGTTGGCCTAAGCACTGGACTAAAACCAGAAAACCCACCAAATGCTCCGCAGGAGAAAGACGAGGCAGTTTGCTTCTGGAAAGATTTACAGCCTCAGAAAACCTCATAGAGCAGTTCTACTCTGCACTATAGAGTCTCTATGAATCGGATCAACAGTGGGTTCGGGATTTGGGATGAAGTGGTGTGTCAGATGCTCTTTGAAAGCCACAGCAGAAAACACATTTTTGGAGTATCAACTGGAACTTAATACATTATTTAAAATATTTAAACAAACTCAATTATATTATGAAGTAGAGTACAAAAGAGTTCTAAAATGTTAAGATAAAGCATGAGAATCAAACTTGTTGTTGTTGTTGTTATGTGCCGTGGAGTTGGTTCCGACTCATAGTGACCCTGTATAGGGTTTCTGAGGCTGTAAATCTTTATGGGAGCAGAAAGCCTCATCTTTCTCCTGCGGAACAGCTGGTAGTTTCGAACTGCCGACCTTGAGGTCCACAGCCCAATTTGTAACCACTACGCTACCAGAGTTCCTTGAGAATCAAACTTATGTTGGGTGATTTGGAATACCGTGCCAAGGTCTCTAGGGGGTTATATGCTTATGCCCTCTACCTGTATCATACCAGTTACCCTTGAGTCCGTTCCAACTTATGGTGACCCCATCCATGTATGTTGGAGTAGAACTGTATGTCACAGAGCTTTCAAATGACTGGGGTTTGTTTGTTTGTTTTGCAATTAGGTCACCAGGTTTTTCTTCTGAAGTGCCTCTAAGTGGGTTCCAACTTCCAAGTTTTCAGTTAGTAGTCAAGCACTTAGCTCTTTGCACCACCCAGTGACTCCACACTATACCATAATGGATTTAAACAAGGTAGCAGGAGATTTTTATGTCATTTTATGAGATTTGTAAAGCTTTGGAGTTACTTGTGGGAATGTCTTAATTAAGGGAATATGAGGGGACCTCAAAACATTCATGGAAAGCTTCATTATCTTTTAATACCAGTTTTTCCATGAATTTTGTGAAGCTCCCTTATAATAGTTTTCTTTCCTCTTATCAAGTGTCTGCTTTTAGAATCCATTTATACTTGTTGGCATCAGGGTGACAGGCCATTCATGAAAGAGGTGATGATGAAGGCACAGTTTGGACAAGGTAGCTTAGTGATACTATACAGATAGTGGTGGCAGAAAATAAGAAAGGGCAAACAAGACCAGGGTCCTCAGAATCTTTAAGTCCCAATGTCCCTCCCTGTAATGCCTGGTTTCTGTTCCTCAGTATAGTGACATGCAGGATCTCGTCATAGAATTTTTTTCCCAGTAAGCTTCTATTTTTTTGGTCAAGATTATCACTTCCCAAACATTCTCCAATTGTTTCTATCTTTATAATGGAAGAGAAGACAACAAGAAAACAGGCTTCAGTATAGAGAATACCTCTTGCTGAAAGACCTTCCCTTCTGCCTCTATGGCCTTGAGATATCTGTTAACTCACGTGCAGTTCATTTATGATTTGACAAATATTCACATACCTATACAGGAGGCTTTACTTTCAGCCTCAGGAGAATGAAAAGAAGATTAGAAGAAAAGGATAAAGGAATTCACAACACCAAAAGATCACTTCCCACTGAGGCGGCATTTAAATGAGCTTTAAAGGATGGGAAGAATTTCATTAGCTAGAGATTCTAGGGTGAGGGAGACACATTCCAGAGGGAAGGAACAGCATTGGGGGAGATGGTGGGAAAGATTGAACCCAAAAAAGCACAGAGTATATTCAGGAAATACAAAATAAGTACTCCAGGAGGTCTGAGATTAGAGTACACTATGGAAGTGGTGGGAAAGTAAGCTAGATTTTGAAAGGGTTTTAGGGTCAGGCTTAGGGTTAGGCTGTACAAAGGGATTTCAAAATGTCCAAGGAAAAATTCCATTATCTTTTCATTCCATTTTCCATACACTTTTGGTAGCCCTCTTGTGTTTAAATGACAAGAAAACACCGTTACATGTTTTGATAGGAATTAATACTACAAGAGAAGAGATTTAGAATGATTAATTTGGTAACAAAAGTAAGACAAGGGAGAGGGAAGAGAGATCTTCCACATGACACACAGGTTAAGGTGGGATGAAAGGCAGGTTAAGATGCGGTCTTGTCCCTCAAAAAGGATATACTCAGAGAAATGAAAACTACCATCACAAAACGATTCTAGGGTGTCTCAGTACAGTTCTAGAAGTGCTTTATTATATGACATTGGCTATAATTACTTTGGAACACAAATTTCCCTTTAAGAAATGTTTTTTGTTGTCACAAATACAATGGGCACATTGTAGACTTGACTTTTGAGCTCTGTGGCCTAGAACTCTTCTTTCTTTCCTCATAGGAGCACATCCTCATTCAGAGGAGGGGAAAAGAAAGGCTTCCCAATAATGGCCCTTTTCTTAGGATGGTCTTTACATTCCTTTTCATCACTTTGTTTAGCAAACTAGGCCTTTGCTGGGTCACAAAGCTCTGGTTGTGTGGTGGTTATGAATCAGGCTGCGAGCTGCAAGGTCAGCAGTTCGAAACTACCAGCGGCTCCGCGGGAGAAAGATGAGGCTTTCTGCTCCCGTAAAGATTTATAGCCTCGGAAACCCTGTACAGGGTCGCTAGGGGTCGGAATCTACTCGACAGCACTTAACAACAACAACAGCCTCTAAGCTGTCATAGCCACCCCTCCCCACTCCCAAATCACCTGTGCTAATTTTCTGAACAGACTTCTGAGATTACAAGCAAATATCATTTTGAAAGAAAAACAAAACAAAACAAACATGCCACCTCCATGGCAACCAGAAAGTCCGAGAGGGAGCCCACCTTGAAATCACCAAACAATGGTCTCTTTGAGAACTCTCTAGGGCCTGGGTTAGACTTTCGTGTATTAAGAGGTTGGCTGTTTTTAGGGAGCCACTTTTCAAACCCATAGCTGTAAATCCTAACTCTTGAAAACTGCTATGGAAGTGACTGACCTCTTTTCTTTCCGTACCTTACTGACTGTGATGCTGAAGGAAAAGAAAGTTCATTCATATAGTGAACAATTAATCAGCACCGTCTGGAGTCCTGGCGTGGTGCTGTAGGTTAATGCACTGGACTGCAAGGGCAGTTTGAACCGCAAGTTCAGTGGCTCAAACTTACCAGCCGCTCCTTGGTAACCCTATACAGGGTTGCTATGAGTCGGAACCGACTAGGCAACACTTAACAACAACAACCAACAAGTGCTCTAAACCTGTTGCCATTGAGTCAATACTGACTCATGGGGAATACTATAATAAAATTGATAAGGTCATATGCCTTGAGATGTCAAGATCCATCCATGGAGACTGATGGGAACAGAGGAGGAAGTGAAGAACAGTCTCTGGTACTCACTTTAAACTCACCACTGTAAGAGGCACTAGCATGACAGAGATTACATACTTGTATTTCCCAGGCCAGTTTTCATAGCATTCTCTGTCCTATCCCTGCCTAAACCTTCACAAATGCCCAAGAAGTGTCAATATTTTAGGATCAAAAGCACAATCTTCCAGTGGTTTCTAACACCTAGAGGCATATACAGGCTCTTTGACCAACCAGGTGCCTCCATTTTTGTTTCAGAAAATAGAATCATTGCATGTGTTCATTCATTCAATGAATTGAATACAGTTATCTGGATAAAGTGGCAAAGCCTGGAATCATGACATTTATGTTCTGGTGTGGGTACTCAGACGATGCACAAAGAAGCCAGATCATTTCAGAGAGTGGATACATACAATGAAGGAAATCACAGGATAATGAATGTGATAGTGCTTATCAAGGAGAGGCCTACTTTAGATGGAGGATCAGAGAAGCCTTCTCTGAAAGGATGACATTTGAATTGACAACCTGAATGATGGTAAAGAGTCAGAAGTTAATGAATAGAGGAACAGCAAGTATAGAATTTAAGAAGCAGATAAAACTAATATCAAACATTTATACAAGATTAACTGTATGACAGGAACTGTTTTAATGCTTTACATATTGAAATCATTTCATTCTTACAACAAGCCCTGTGAGACAGACAATAGCCCTTTTTCCTGAGAGGAACGCTAAGACAAAGGGAGATTCTAAGACTTGCCTAAACTAGTAGTAAATGGCAATCCTGCTCCAAAGTTCATATCGTAACCATGCAGGGAGGAGGTGTTCAAACAATATAAGAATCCAACCTTAAGAATTCAGATTTGCACACTGAAAAGTCTTTAAAAGCAAACTGGGAAGTCAAGTGCTTAGCAGATAACCAAAAGACTGGTAGTTTGAACCCACCTAGTAGCTCTGGGGTAGAAAGACTTGGCAATCGGCTCCCTTAAAGATTACAGTCTAGAAAATGTTATGGGATATTTCTGTTGTGTCACATGAAGTCCTCATGAGTCAAAATCCACTCGATGGCACCCAGCCACAAAAACAACAGGGAGTTCTGGGGTTGATCCAGTAGTTCGGTTGCTAGGAAGCAAGTAGGTTTGAACAGTAAAGGGAACATTTCATGTTGAATCAGATTTGAAACATGGAATTTTGATGTTTGGAGCTGTAGGATGCCCCTGAGCTGAGCTCCTGAACTTAATTTTTATGTAACATTCAGAAGTGTCAGAAAAAAAAGCAGGAAATACCAGCATGTCGGGATATTAGCCCTACTCATAAACAAAGACCATTAATCCAAGTTTCCATTACCTACCTAAAGAGCTCCCCAAGAAAAACAATCTGATTAAATGTGATAAACATGAAGAAGTTGGCAGCATGACATCAATACACACAGTTAGTTCAGAGGCAGAATCATCACTCTTCATTTCCCTGGAATTTTTCATCTGCAATACTTATCTATTAGAATAAAAAGAGCAGAAGTACCACCTTTCATATGAAGAGACCAAAAATTGAAAAAAAAAGCCTGCAAAACACCTGCAAACGTTAACGCATCATACTCATGATAAAATGAAGAGCAAAAATGTCTTTTCAATTCCATTTAAGGATTAAAAACAAGAGTGATTTAGAGCTCCAAATAGTTTGGGCCCATACCACCTCATTCTAGAATGTCTTTGGTTCCTTTTTAGCTGTTTCACATTATTTAGTATGTGATAATGTAGGGAGTCCTGGAGTGGTGCTCTGGGATAATGTACTGGACTGCAAAGTCAGTTTGAACTGCAAGGTCGGTGGTTCAAGCTCACCAGCCGCTACTCAGAAACCTTATACAGGGTCGTGATGGGTGAGACCCCACTCAACGGCACATAATAATAACAACAACAGTGTAGAAGGGGGACCTGGTGTGGCACTGCAGGTTAATGCTCTGGACTGCAAGGTCAGTTTGAACCGCAAGGACAGCGGTTCAAGCTCACCAGCCGCTCCTTGGAAACCTCACACAGGGTCGCTAGGAGTCAGAACTGATTCCACAGCACTTCATAACAACAGCAGCAAATGTAATTATAAACACTGACCTGCTAGCCACAAGGCCAGCAGTTCAAACCCACCAGCCACTCCTTGGAAAACTGACACAGGGTCACTATAGTCTGAACAGACTCAAACAGCATTTAACAACAACAACAATCTTTGAACATACAAACGTATAAACAAACATAAATATGTATTTACAAGTATAGATATTTCATTCAGTGACCCTTGCCAATCCGGGCAAAGAACTTGAAAATACATAGGGCTGGTTAAGGAGAAAAAGGCGTGGTAGAACTGGAAGACATCTGGTGGACCTTTCTCCTTATTCACGCTGGGAAGGAAACTATGTAAGATCTAAAAGCATGCGAGTGACTGACTAGGCTTCCTCCGCCTGCTGCAAAGATTGTTGTTGTAACAGTTTCATTTCTTGACTGCTGCTTCCATGAGTGTTAATGACAGATCTGAGCAAAATGAAGTTTTTGACAACTTCAATCTTTTCTTCATTTATCTTGATATTATTTTTGGATCCAATTGTGAGGGCTTTTGTTTTCTTTACATCGAGATGTAATCCATACCAAAGGCTGGGTTCTTTGATCTGCATCAGTAAATGTTTTAAGCCCTCTTCACTTTCAGCAAACAAGGTTGTATCATCTGCATATCGCATGTTGTTAATGAGTCTTCCTCAAATCCTGATGCCATGTTTTTCTTCATATAATCCAGTTTCTTGGATTATGTGCTCAGCATACAGATTGAATAAGTATGGTGAAAGAATACAAACCTGGCACACACCTTTCCTAATTTTAAACCACTCATTATTCCCTTGTTTTGTTTGAACAACTAACTATCTCTTGGTCTATATACAGGTTCCTTCTGAATATTCATACTTTGCAGTGTTGTCCATAGCTTGTCATGATCCACACAATTGAAAGCCTTTGCCTAGTCAATAACACACAGGTAAATATGTTTCTGGTATTCTCTGCTTTCAGCCAAAATTCACCTGACGTCAGCAATGATATCTCATTTCATGTCCTCTTCTGAATCTGGCTTGAACCTCTGGCATTTCCCTGTCAAAGTATTGTTGCAGCCATTTTTAAATTATCTTTAGCAAAATTTTACTTGCATGTAATCTTAATGATACTGTAAATTTTAATAATAGTAATAGTAACTGGTCTTCATTGTAGGCATATGGATATCATCCTATCACACACAGTGTTGTACTTCAAGACAGATCCTCAAATCCTCTTTTTGATGATAAATGTGACACCATTCTTCTTCAATTTGTCATTCCTGGCATAGTAACCATATGACTGTCAGATTTAAAATGGCCAATACCTGGTTATCTCAGCTCACTAATGCATAGGGCATCGATTTTTATGCATTCCATTTAATTTTTTACAACTTCCAATTTTCCTAGATTCATACTTCATATATTCCATGTTCTGATTATTAATGGATGTTTATAACTGTTTCTCCTTATTTTGAGTTATGTCCCATTGGCAAATGAAGGTCCAGAAGGCTTTACTCCATTTGCATCATTATGGTCAACTTTTACTTTGAGGAGGCAGCTCTTCCCCCAGTTGTATGTTGAGTGCCTTCCAACTTGAGGGCACCATATCTGACAGTATTCTGGTACTCACCATGTTTCAATATTCCATATTCTGGCACTATCTGACAGTGTTTTGCTGTTATTCATAAGGTTTTTAGTGATGAAATATTTGGAAGTCACCCATCTCTCTTTCTTCCTAGTCTGTCTTAGTCTGGAAGTTTAGCTGAATCCTGTTCACAATGGATGCCCTTGCTGGTATTTAAGATACTGGTGACATAGCTTCCAGAATCACAGCAATAAGCAAGCCACCACAGTACAACAAACTGACAGATGACAAACTGCAAAGCTTACAGTCTTGGAAAACTTATGGGACAGTTCTACTCCATCCTACAGAGTTGCTAGGAGTAGCAATCGACTTGATTGGGAATGGGAGGCCAAAGTTAGGTGGCTTCTCAGTTAAGTTATAATGAAATGATTTGTATCCATGCCAGCTTTGTTCATAAAATGTCATTCCAACCAGTAATTTGGTCAAGCTTCACTTGTACTCCTTGCCTCTGCTTCTTTGCCTGACAAAAACTGAGATATGACTATTATAATATCCATATGGCCACTTGTGTATAAAACTGCTCTGTGCTTCCTCATTACCCTATATGCTGATGTCCAAATTCCACACCAAGGTATACAAGACCCTCAGTGTCTGCTCCTTTCTCTTGTCACTTCCACCAAACCGTGACCCACTTTCTGCCTGTCACATACATTGTCACTTCTTCCTGCCATGCCACTCCTTCTTTCCTTCTCTACTTCTCTTTCTTCCACTCTATTGGATAACTCAACTTGCCAACTATTCCTTAGCAGCTTTGATAGTAGGAATTCTGGTAATCAAGTATAGGATGGCCCAGAATAGAGTCAGCAACTGGGAACCCAGTTAGGAAGGTTTTTTATAATCTTGCAACTGTTAAAACACATGGGAGTGTTAAATCAGTTGAGGGCTGTATCCAAAGAATTTGTTTAAATAATGGTTAAAGTAAAATACATAAGCTGGCAAATGTTTGAATGCAAATTCAAGGTTATTTCCATATAATAAAATTGCACTCAGGTGCCCAAGAAGACTTGCCTGGGACCTCCCACTGCAATCTAGAGTGCCCGCTCATTACTGTTGTTAGGTTCTTTCTAGTCCATTCAGGCTCATGGAGTCTGTGAACCCAACAGATGAAACACTGCCCAGTCCTGTACCAATCTCAAAAATCCTACACTTGAATCTACTGTGCCAAGCCATCTCATTGGAGGTCTCCGTCTTTTACGCTGAACGCCCACTTTCCCAAGCATGATGTCCTTCTCCAGGGACTTGTGCCTTCTATTAATATGTCAAAAGTATGAAAGATGAAGAAGTCTGGCCATCTTGGCTTCTAAGAAGCATGCTGGCTGGATTTCTTCCAACATAGATTTATTTGCTCTTGTGGTAGTCCATACTACTTTTAATATTCTTCTCAAACACCATAATTCAAATGTAACAATTTTTCTAGTCTTCCTTATTCGTTGTCCAAATTTCACATGCATATGCATATGAGGATATTGGGTCAGGAGAACCTTAGTACTCAAACTGACATCTTTGTTCTTGAACACTTTAAAATGGTCTTGTGTAGCAGATTTACCTAGTGCAATAAATACATTGCTTGAGTTCTTGACTGCTGCTTCCATGAGTGTTGATGGTGGATGCAAGCAAAATGAAGTCTTTGACAACTTCAAATTTTCTCCATTTATCATGATGTCATTTATTGGTCCAGTGGTGAGGATTTTTATTTTCTTTACATTGAGGTGCAACCCATACCTAAGGTTGTGGTCTTTAATTTTCATCACTAAGTATTTGAAGTCCTCTTCACTTTCAGCAAGCAAGGTTATATCATCTGCACATTGCAGGTTGTTAATGAGTTTTCCTCCAAACCTGATGCCATGTTCTTCACATAACCCAGCTTCTCAGATGATTTGCCCTACATACAGATCGAGTAAGTATGGTGAAATAATACAACCCTGGCTCACATCTTTCCTGATTTTAAACCATTCAGTGTTTCCTTGTTCTTTTTGAACGACTATCTCTTGGTCTATGTACAAATTCCTCCAGAGCACAAAGAAGTGTTCAGCAATTCTCATTCTCCATAATGTTGTCCATAACGTTTCGTGATCCACACAATCGAAAGCTTCTGCATATTCAATAAAACACAGGTAAACTTCTTTCTGGAATTCTCTGCTTTCAGGAAAGATCCATCTGACATCAGCAACGATATCCCTCATTCCACATTATTGTCTGAGTCAGACTTGTACCTCTGTCAATGTACGATTTGCATGTGTTATTAATGATATTGTCTGATGATTTCCCCATCCCATAGGGTAACAATCTCTTTGGAATTGGCAAAATATGGATCTCTTCTAATCAGTTGGCCAGGTAGCTGTCTTCCAGATTTCTTGGCATAGATGAGTAAGTACTTCCAGTGCTTTAACAGTTTGTTGAAAGATTTCAATTCCCGGAGCCTTGATCTGTGCCAATGCCTTCAGTGCACCTTGGACTTTTTCCTTCAGTACCATTGGCTCTTGATCATATGCTATCTCTTGAAATTGTTGAATATCGACCATTTCTTTTATGGTACAGTGATTCTGTGTATTTCTTTCATCTTCTTTTGATGCTTTCCCCATCATTCAATATTTTACCCATCGAATCCTTCAGTATTACAAGTTGTGGCTTGTTCTTTTACCTCTCCATTATCTCAGTTTGAGCAGTACTGAGCGTGTTCTTCCCTTTGATTTTCTTCTAACTCCAGGTCTTTGCACATTTCGTTACCATATTTGACTTTGTCTCCCGTGCTGCCCTGTGAAATTTTCTGATCAGCTCTGTTAGCTCCTCATTTCTTCCATTAGCATGTCCACACTGAAAAGCAAGATTCAGAGTCTCTTTCTAAATCCACTTTGGTCTTTTCCTTCTTTCTTGTCTTTTTTATGACCTTTTTCGTTTCTTCCTTTATGACGTTCTCGATGCCATTTCCACAACTCTTCTGGTTTTAGGTCATTAGTGTCTAATGCATCAGATCTGTTCTTGAGATGATCAATTTGACTTCTGTGTATTCCATCTGGTGAGTTCAATGCTTCAAGTCATCTTTTATGTTGTTTAAAACAGATATTTGCGATGAAGAATCATTGGTCTTCTAAATTCTATCATGTGATCTCCAGCATCGTTTCTATCACCAAGTCTATATTTTCCAACTACTGATCCTTCCTCCTTATTTCCAACCTTTGCATTCCCACCACCAGTAATTATTAATACATACTGGTTGCATAAGGAGCTCTGTTTAGTGAAGTTGTTATGAGTAGAGATGCTAACTTCCAGGTTAGCAGTTCAAAACTACCAGCCGTTCTGTGGGAGAAAGATGAGGCTTTCTGCCCCCATAAAGATTAACAGCCTCGGAAACCCTATACAGGGTCGCTATGAGTCGGAACTGACTCCACGGCATACCACCACCACCACCACTGGTTTCATGCTTGATCAATTTTCAGACTGATGAAGTTGTTCAAAATTCTGCAATTTCCTTATCATTGGCTTTAGTGGTGGTTGTGTAATTTGAATAATAGTGGTCTTAATTGGTCTTCCTTGTTGTCGTATGGATATTATCCTATTACAGACAGCATTATACTTCAAGAAAGATCTTGAAATGTTCTTTTTGACAATGAATGTGATAGAATTCCTCTTCAATTTGTCATTCTCAGCGTAGAAAACGATACGATTTTCAGATGCAAAATGACAAATACCAGCCCTATGGCATCAATGTTCATGTATTCCATTTAATTTTGAGAGCTTTGGATTTTCCTAGCTCTGTACTTCGTACATTCCATGTTCCAGCTGATAATGGATATTTGTAGCTGTTTCTCCTCATTTTGAGTTGTGTCCCATCAACAAATGAAGGTCCTGAAGCTTTACTCCATTTGCATCAGGGGAGGAGGCAGTTCTTCCCAGTCGTATTATGAGTGCCCTCCAACCTAAGGGACTCATCTTCCTGCACTATATCTGACTATATTTTGGTACTATTCATCATGTTTCAATATTCAATACGCTTGTGGTACCTGACAGTGCTCTACTGCTATTCATACAGTTTTCAGTGAGTAAACATTTGGAAGTAGTCCAGCTCTCCTTTTTCCTAGTCTGTCTTTGTCTGGGAGATAAGCTGAAACCTGTCTACCCTGGAGGAGCCTCTGGCATTCAAAATACTAATGGCATAGATCCTAGCATCACAACAACTTACGAGTCACCACCGTTTGAGATATTGACAGTCGAGTGATGCCCTAGACACCCTCAACCTCCCTATGCATAGCACTTACAACTTTAGTTGAAATGATTCATTTTCTTGACTGTCTCCCCTCCAATTCTATGAGTTCCTAGAGGATAAAAAAAATCCACTTCATCTAGTCAATTCAGACTCATAGCAATCCTACGGAAGAGAGTACAACTACTCAATATGGTTTGCTGTTAAGCGCTGTCAAGTTGGTTCTGACTCACGGTGATTCTGTATAGGGTTTCCAAGGAGTGGCTGATGGATTTGAACCACAGACCTTGTTGTTAGCAGTCCACTGCTTAGCCTATAGCGCCACAGCAGGACCCCTTAAAGAATTTCGCAAGAATATATTATTCATTTCCGTGTTTCCTGTGGCAGACATTGCACCTTACACAGAATAAGCATTTGCTCAATGAAAAAATGAATGGGTATTTATAAGTTAGGTAAGAAAATAGTAAGTGTTCCTTTGAGCATTGGTGCAGTTCCACATTGTTTTACATGTAGCATCTAAGATAATGAACAACTCTTAAGAAATGTTCCCATTCAATAGTTTTTACTCTTTTTGACTTGGGCAACTGCAGACAAAATAGAGCAGAGAGCTTTCTCTAGCTACTTTTCTTTTGAATTCTGTTTATGAGTTGGCAATACACAATAAGGTAAGGTATGGGTAGAATAAACTATCTGAAATGAAAACCTGGATGTGTTGCCCCTTTCCAGAGGGTGATATTTCTAGATCAGGTGAATAAGTAGAAAAGAGCTTTAGAATTTTAGGGATTGGATTAAAACTAGATATAGTTTGAACATGACTTAAGACAGACCATAACCCCAAACCACTCTATATGCAGTTCAATCCATAGAATTCCAAAGATATCATCTTCAAGTCTTTGCCATCATTTATCCCCTCCCTTTCCTATATTAATTAGTAACCTCTCATTTTCCATTGGTTCCTTTCTCACCTTCCAAAAAATTGCTGAAGACGCCTGAATCAATTCCTTTGATCCTCAAACTAAACCCATGCGATTGGTAATAGTACCTATTTCCCCATTTTAGAAAGGAAAAAATTGAGGGTCAGAGAATAAAGTAAATTAATCAAGACCATACAGAGCTGGTAAATGACCAGTGCTGAGACTAACCCAGATCTGTATGACACCAAAGTCCTTATTTTTAACCAGACTGCTAATGTTGCCTTCTTATCTAACTTAGGCAAGCTGAAATTGCATACTTTCCCTATTACCCTGTCTTCCAAGTTAATGGAGGACAACTGTCTACAGTATCCATATAATATTTTTCCCTGTACCAGGAGATTCATGATCATGTCTACCCCTAGTCATTTCTTCTTAAAATTAGACACAACTGGTTTAGTCTTTAGAGTATATTTAGCAGATCTTTAATTAAATCAGCCAGACCTGGAAACATTTATTAAGTGCCTACTAGATGCCCATTCTGTGTTCCAGGACTCAATACAAGTTCTTGGCTTAAAGTGGAATGAATGTATAAATATGAAATATAAGATAGTAGGGAGTAGGAGAAATGTATCCTATACATTTTTAAATATTTGCATGTTCTGGAAAGTTAAAGGCTGTTATCATGTTTTGGGGAAATACAGGTTTTGAGGAAATAGCACACGCATAACATATTCATAGTGAAGGAAATAAAAACGGTTCAAGTACGTATCTTGCTCAAATAGATTCAAATGATGTGACCCAGAATCGCTATATTCAGAGCAGCTGCTAGAAGTCTGGACACAGCTGGACAAAAGTCATTAACTTCAAGAGAGAACTATTTACTAAGGACACCAACAGCTGTGCCAATCATATTTTGAGGCATCCATATGTTTTGGGGCTATATGCTAGCTAGCATCAAGTGTCCTTACGCACCTGCTACATAGCCTCAAACTCCAGAGATCTTTCTAATGTTTATTCATTTCAGTTGCTAGCATCCTCATTCTTGGCAGTATCCTTTCATTTGTGCCATGGTCCAACTGCAAATCTTACTTTCCCATTCTGTTCAACCAAGATTCTCTTCAATCTGAAACTGTTAGCTGATTAGTCTACTATCTACTCCGCTCTTGATGCTGTTAGGAACACAAAGGATTATGTATAAGGCAGGGCTGGAATCTGTCTCATGCGAAGTTACTAACTACTAATACTCATTATTAGTAAGGAGCTCTGGTAGCATAGAGGTTACGAATCGGGCTGCTAACCTCAAAGTCAGCAGTTCAAAACCACCAGCTGTTCCGTGGGAGAAAAATGAGGCTTTCTGCTCCCATAAAGATTTACAGCCTCGGAAACCCCATGCAGGGTCACAATGAGTCGGAACCGACTCCACGGTACTTAACAACAACAAAATATTCATTAACAACCTGCGATATGCAGATGATACAACCTTGCTTGCTGAAAGTGAAGAGGACTTAAAATATTTACTGATGAAGATCAAAGATCACAGCCTTCGGTATGGACTGCATCTCAATGTAAAGAAAACAAAAATCCTCACCACTGGACCAATAAACAACATTCTTATCAACAGAGAAAAGATTGAAGTTGTCAAGGACTTCATTCTTGGATCAACTATCAACACGCATGGAAGCAGCAGTCAAGAAATCAACTGATGTATTGCATTAGGCAATCTGCTGCACAAGGCCTTTTGAAAGTGTTGAAGAGCAAAGATGTCAGCTTGAGGACTAAGGTGTGCCTGACCCAAGCCATGGTATTTTCAATAACCTCATATGCATGTGAAAGCTGGACAGTGAATAAGGAAGACCATACAAGAATTGATGCTTTTGAGTTATGGTGTTGGAGGAGAACATTGAAAGTGCCATGGGCTGCCAAACGAACCAACAGATCTGTGTTGGAAGAAGTGCAACCAGAGTGCTCCTTGGAGGCCAAGATGGCCAAACTTCGTGTCTCATACTTTGGACATATTGTCAGGAGGGACCAGTTGCTGGAGAAGGATATCATGTTTGGTAAGGTGGAGGGTCAGAGAAAAAGAGGAAGACCCCCCAGCAAGATGGATTGGTAATGTGGCAGCTCAAGCGTGGCAACAGTAGTGAGGTTGGCCCAGGATCAGGCAGTGTTTCGTTCTGCTGTGCATAAGGTCGCTATGAGTTGGCACCGACTCGATGTCACCTAACAACAACAGTATTCAAGAGACAAGAAGGACACACACTGAAAAGATCACTAGAACTTACTACTTCAACTGGGATGTGGCAAATGAGGACCACAGGATTTCAGAAGGGGAAACAAGAGACGGATGGTTTTTTGATTAGTCTGCACACTTTTCATGAAGAAGTTGCCACTTAGCATTTAAGAAGGGGTTGACTTGATAAGCAAAGGAAATGATTCATTGGAGAAAGAAGGATTGGATGAGTCTGGAAAATGAGTCTGGGGTTGGAACAGGGAGGACTTGTGTTCCCAGTAAAGTCTGATTGTTATTTTATGTTGTTGTGTTGTTAAGTGCCATCGAGTTGGTTCCAACCCATAGCAACCCTGTATAGGATTTCCAAGGAGCAGTTGGTGAGTTTGAACTGCCGACCTTGCAGTTCAAACAGCTTTGCAGTCTGGTGCATTAACCCACAGCGCCACACCAGGACTCTTATAGGAACCTGGAAGTCAGGGCTTTTATGTTGATAGTCTATAGGATACTGCAAACATTGATTTTCCATTTTTAATTTTGTAGAAAACAGTTCCCACGACCCCTGCATGCAATATTTAATTATTCTTCTGCTATCATTTTTAATTTTGTTTGCAAGATTTTCCCCCCTCTGGTTGATTAAAATAGTCAATTTATGGTATAACCCCCCAGCTCCAATGCCTTTATCCCTTAGCCATGACAACCTGAAAAGCCACTAATGCCTATCATACTGCACTCAGCTTAATTAACTGCACAAATAGATTGTTTCTCTAACACAAAAATTATCTGAAGAGACAAATAAAAGGACTGGGAGGGAAGCTATGAGAAGCAGAAGCCAGAAGACAAATTTATCACTCAGCAAGCCATACTGCTTATCATAACAATAACAAATATTTATAGAGGGCTTTCATCCTGATGAATCCCAGAGCCCCATAGCAATGAACACTTGTGCTAAATAGATTAAAGGAGCTACTAAGCTATCCAAGAGAGGAAGCCCTCTCTCCTAGGCCCAGCGCACTAACTCATTCCTGGGAAAGTATTCTATTTAGCCAGAAGATTTTCAAAGGAAGCTAGGTGGAACTTTCAAGTCATAAAACCTAGATAGCATGTATGAAGAACATCCCAGAATCTTTTTACAAGACAGCCTGAGAGCAACAAGCATCCCCAGTTATCTCAAGTCTCATGTATGAAGATCTCTGCAGCTTCAGAGGCCAGTGAAATCTCACTAATTTGAAATAAAACAAGTCAAATACCAGCAGCTGTGTTTTATATCTTGAAACCCTAGATCTGCCTTGCTACTACTCACTTCTAAGTAAATGAATTCAGTAAGTATTTACTAGAAATATATTAGAGGAGAAGAAGAGCTTATAATCTCTTTAGAAATTCAAGCCAAGCTATAAATAATGAAGAATACCATGTTTGGGCCCCATTCCTGGATTTATCATTAGATAGCAGTACAATCTTGGATAGGCCACTGGGCACCTCTGGATTTCAATTTCATCAATGTGAGACGGGGTGGGATGTGTGTGTGTGCAAGTGCGTGCCCGAATATACATGCACATGAAAGAGATTATATGACTCTAAGAACTATTACTTGAGTGAATTGTTAAAGATCATTTGGCTCAAAGTCCCATTTGGACACCTGAGAAATACAATTAGACAGCTTGAAGCTACGTACTTACAAGTTTAATGAAAAACAAAAGATTTTTTTAAAAATTTAGCAGTTTACAAGAGGGTAGAACTTTAACAAATGCATATTAAGGGCATATTGTTGTATGCTCATAGGAATAAAGTGGTCTGTAAAGGTCACCTAGTTCAGTAGTTTTGAGGATACCATAAGCATCAGAGTTCCTTGGAAGCATATCAGGGTTTACCAAGGGAGTCAGAAGACTAGATTCCCAATCCAAGGCTAAAATGTTTTCTATTTTTGCAAACTTCCAGCCTCTATTGGAACAACTTCAGTTCCTGGGAACTTCTTCCCTCTCAACGTGGTCTAGTGAAGTCCTGGTGTGGCACTGGAGGATAACTACTAGACCACAAGGTCAGTTTGAATCACAAAGTTTGTGATTCAAACTCACCAACCGCTCCTCAAAAACCCTATACAGGGTCGCTATGAGTCGGAACCAACTTGACAGCACTTAACAACAACAACAACAACAAGGTGGTGCATTGAGCCTTCGGAGAGCTCTGACTCCTTGACATCCTCCTCATACTGAGCTGAAATTTATTTTCTGTAGCTTCAATCATTGGCCTTAGTTCTTGTGGGAATAGAGAATATAACACTAATCTTTTCCCTCATTGATAATCCTTCACTTATTTAAAGACAGCCAGAATGTTCTAGAAGTCTTTTCTTCTCCAGTCTCAATAGCTCCAATTGCTTCACATGTGCCTTCACTTCCCAATCCACTCTCTTCTGAACACAACTCAGTTGCTTTATACAAGTTACACCTCATGGCCCAGACTGATCCTTAAACTTTTGGTATGATCTAACAAGTACAGAAGAATGCATGACAATCAAGACTTTTGGACTAGAAACTATATATGCTATATTTACTTCTGTTTATGCAGTATTTTATTAAAGGAGCTCAAATTAAGGATGAACCACTTCAAATGCAGAGCTGGCTGGAGGTACCGCGGTCTTATTGGAAGAGCACAAATACCACGTGGAATTATTTTTTGGTAGCAATCCTACAAAGGGGGTTTGGTGAACTAAATTGATACATCACCCATTTCCTTTGAGTCCTAAAAGTCTATGATTCCATGAATCAACTGATATTCTATGGTCTCTCATAAATCTGTGCATCTGGCAGAATAAGGACCTTTTTTAGAGGTCCCTCAGAAATTGAGTCAGTAAAGCAAGTTCTTAGTAGGAATCTACTGGGCAGTTAGGAGTGTAACTGCCCAGTTACATACAGGAAGAATCTTGCCTGTTGATTACATACAGGAAAAATCTTGCCTAAGTGGTAAATCAGGTGAAAAAAAAAACAAAACAAAAAACTGGTGGTGGTTGTATGCTGTCGAGTCTTTTCCCACCCATCATAGTGACACTGTGTAGAATTTCTGAGCTGTAAATCTTTATGGGGGCAGAACACCTAATCTTTCTGGGTTGAACAGCTGGTGGGTTCCAGCTGCTGACTTTGCGGTTAGCAGCCCAATGTATAAGCCACCAGAATTCCTAAAAATAAAAAGTTGCACGGTCTATTGCCAGCATCAAACACAGGCATGTTGTTGTTGTTAAGAGTCATCGAGTCAGTGACAACTTATAGCAACCCTGTGTAGGGTTTCTAAGGAGCGGCTGGTGAGCTTGAGATGCCGACCTTGTGGCCCAGTGATTTATCCTGCAGTACCACTTCCCAAAGCCACACCACTACTAAGTAGGTAGAAGAGCAAGGCTTGGAAGCTGTGTACTCAGACTCCAAACCACAAGTCTTTGTTCGTCTATCCTTCACAGCTGCTGACTTATCAATATCAGCCCTAAGTACTTGTGTCTTCACTTTCTAGCATCTGCATGCCTGCTAACTGTAAAGGAGGCCTTCAAGAGTTCTTCACTGATATCAGGCATTCTGTTTTAATAACCTACACTTTATCCCCATCGGTTGGTGCTGAGCTTTAAAGCTGTTCTTTGACTTTGTCATTCTGATAGGGAGGTCTCTTCAGTAGGGCACATTTCCCTCCCCCACCATACCAGCCTCTTGACAATCCTCATCAAGATTGCAGGATCCAGTTCAAATGAATGGCCACTTTGCCTACGGACTTGAAGAGGCCCCTCTCTCTCCTTCCATAATCAATTCAAGGAGGTTTTATTGAGTACCTGCTAGGAGATAATATATATTTAAATCACTAAGAGCTCCCCATTGTCTAATGAAAAAATGTTTCTTACTTATATATGTTATATAGGACCTTTTCCAATGTTACTCCCAGCCTAATTTTCAGCCCTATCTCCAACCCCTCAGACTGCCGTGGCATGCACACCCACCCCACAATGTAGCATGACTACTTGCCATTCCCTAAACATACCGTGTATTGTGTGTGTGTGAATGTGTGCACTCATGTTGTTTCCACTTGTGGTTCCTGGTTAACTTTCAAAATTCAACTCTCATTTCTTTCTGTAGTCTTTCTCTCCTACCTGCTCACTTCCCAAATCAGTTAATCCCTTGATTGCACTCTCAGGGCAAAACTCTTATCTCACAAACAAAAGTTTATTAAAGTTACTTGCTCATGGTCATATATATTTCCACTAGACTTGATAGTAAAGGATTTGTATTGGCTATCCTCATTATTTCCAGAGTAGTGTCTGGTACAGAGAAATGATCAAGAAATGTTGAAGGAAGGAAGGAAAGAAACAAGTTCCTTCATTGAATTGTATTTGTAACCATAAAACCAAACAAACACAGTTGCCCTCAAGTTGACTCTAATTCATGGAGACGCCATGTGTGTCAGAATAGAACTGTGCTCCATAGGGCTTTCACTGGCTGATTTTTTAGTAGTAGATCACCAGGCAATTCTCCCAAAGTTCTTCTGGATGGACTCGAACATCCAGCCTTTCAGTTAATTAGTTGCCAAGAACATTAACCATTTGTACCAACCAGGGTCTCTTTTGTACCTATGTACCTATGTTGTTAAGTGCCATTGAGTTGGTTCCAGCTGGTGGGTTTGAACTGCCAACCTTGCAGTTAGCAGCCCAGTGCTTAGCCTACAGCACCACACCAGGACTCCTTTGTATCGAATTGTTGTTGTTGTTAAGTGCTGTCAAGTCTATTCCAATTCATAGCAACCCTGTACAACAGGGTTTCTAAAGAGCAACTGGTGGACTTAAACTGCCAACCTTGTTATTCATAGTCCAGAGCTGATTCTACAGAGAGTCATACCAGGTGTCTGTCTGTCTGTCTCTCTCTCTCTATGTATATATATACATAGAGAGAGAGAGAGATGTTATAAGTGCTGTTGAGTCGGTTCTGACCCATAGCAACCCTGTATAGGGTTTCCAAGGAACGGCTGGTGAGTTTGAACCACCAGCCTTGCAGTTCAGACCAACTTGGCAGTCCATCACATTAACCCCAGTGGCAACCGGAAGAACACACACTCTCTCTCACTCTCCATTGAGTTGGTTCCGACTATAGTGACCCTATATGAGGTTTCCAAGGAGTGACTGGTGGGTTTGAACTGCCGACCTTGCAGTTAGCAGTCCAGTGCTTATCCTACTGTGCCACACCAGGACTTTTCTGTACCTATGTTGTTAAGTGACATTGAGTTGGCTCCGACTCATAGTGACCCTGTACAGGGTTTACAAGGTGGTTTTGAACCTTCAACCTCATGGTAGTCCAGTGCTTACCCTACAGCGCCACACCAGGACTCTGTACCTATAGTGTATCAGTAGTGGTCTATATATAGCAGATCCATAATATACTTCTGGGAATTGAAAGCAGGTAAAAGGAAAAAAAAACAGATTTCTAAGCCCAGATGAATGAAATATATAGCCATCTTTCAAGTGCTTGCAATTTTAAAATTGAAAAAAAAAAAAAAGTTTAAATGGAAAGCAATTCAATAACAAGACAGACCACCCCAAGTGCTCTAGAAGTTCAGAGAAGGGAGAAGCAAAGGAAGGCTGGGGCTTTGTAGAACAGTACTTTGTAAACTCTGAAGTGCAAAGAAATCACCTGGGGATTTTGTCAAGATGCAGTAGCTGATTCAGTAGGTTTGGGAGGGCTTTGAAAATCCTGGTTTCTAACAGGTGATGCTGATGCTGCTACTAATAGGACCCTACTTAAGAGTAGTAGTGAAGATGCAGAAAGCTTTCTGAGGAGGCGGCACTTCTTAATCCAGGCATATTTCCCAGATCTTTTAGTTAGGCGACCTAGACAAAAGGACAGTATAAGTAAAGAAATAGAAGAAGACAAGAAAACACTGTATTCCCAGGAGAGTAAAGGTGATCACATAGATGGAGTGGCGGCGTTCGTGTACACTGGAATAGATTCCAAATCACGGCGTCCCTGTTTATGATTTCTGAGACTGTAAATCTTTGCAGGAGCAGAATGCTTCATCTTTCTCCCTTGCAGTTAGCAGCCCATTACACTACCAGACTTCCTTACAGATGGAGTACATGGGCGTTAAAAGGTTAAAAGGTTGTGGTTGGTGTTGTTAAGTGTCCTGGAGTCAGTTTCAACCCATAGTGACCCTGGTATAGAGTTTCCCAAGAGCCACTGATGGGTTTGAACCGCCGACCTTGTGTTTCAAACTGACCTTGCAGTCCAGTGCATTATCCTGCAGATTAGGTAGGGCTAGGTTATAATTTTAAAAATCACAGCTACCAAGTCAATTCCCATTCATAGTGATCCCATGTAGTGTTTCTGAACTGCAAATCATTACAAGAGCCAAAAGCCTCCTTTTTCTCCCTCAGAGCACCTGGCGGATTTGAGCTGTTGGCCTGGTGTTTAGCAGCCCATCTCATAATACACTATGCCACCAGGCCTCCTTAGATTATTATTCTTGTTGTTAAGTATCATTGAGTTGGTTGTGACTCACAGCAACCCTATAAAGGTTTTCTGAGGATCCGCTGATGCGCCTGAACCACCAACTTTGCAATCCAAACTGATCTTTTGGTTGAGTGCTTATCCTACAATGCCACACCAGGATTATTATTAGCTACCACAAAAGATCTAAGGAGTTTGGGTTTTCCATTGTAAATTCATAAGCAAGAATAATGAATCTATCATCTTCACACATTATATTGTTACAACACCATTCAGTTTCTAAAACATATATACAGTTTTTTCCTATGGATTAGTATAATCTGATCTTAACAACAACCCTGGGAGTTAGGTCAGGTGTTTTCATTCCCATTTCACAGGTTGTGAAAACTGAGGCTTGCAGAGTAAAGTTGCTTTTCCAAGATGACCTAAATTTGGATTTCAGACAGGATGCAAATAAGGTTTTTTACAACTCCACTTCAAAGTGATTATTCATCACACCATGCTGCAGATTGCCATTTTAAACCAGAGGGTCCTAAAAAGGGGTACTTGTGAAATTATCTTCCCATTATTAGAATCTTTTCTTGAACTGCAGCTCATTATCAGACTAAGGAAAATCTGCCTTTAGAATGTTAAGTGGTGGTGGTGTTTCATGGAGTCCATTCTGACTCATAGGGACCCTGTATAGGGTTTCCGAGGCTGTAAATCTTTACGGGAGCAGAAAGCCTCAGCTGTCTCCCGTGGAACGGTTGGTAGTTTTGAACTGATGACCTTGAAGTTAGCAACCCAACTTGTAACCACTATGCTACCAGAGCTCCTGACCCCAAAGGCTGTCACTTTCCTTGTGTTTACTCTTGAGGAGTTTCTCTCTGTTCCTCTCTCCATTATCACGTTAAAGAAGAAAGAAAGATGCCTGAGGAGGAAAGAATGTAGGGAAGCATGGGATAATCTATTTTATTGTTCTGGGGAAATTAAATGGAATCAGTTTGAGTCTCTTAATGATAGCCTCAGAGCCTCATCCCAAAGGCTTTGAGATTGTAGTTTCACTTCTGATTCACCTGTTGTCTGCATCTCCCAGTCTGGAGAATCCATCACTCTGTCATTGGTTACTGTGACCCTGTAAGAGTGTATCATTTCGGTTCCGGTTTTGGTGGCAGCAGAGTCAGCCAGGTACGAAAGGCTCCGTGGGGGAGGGATTGAAAACCCAGAGAAGCTGCATTCACGGAACAACACCAGAGCTCTGGATCTAGCATAAGGTCCAGGGCATCAGTTACCTGCACGAGCAAGTGGAAAAATCACGATATAAAGGAAAATACTGCGAGTTAGGAATCGCTTGAGACTGGACTTCTTCTGTGGCCACCCCACCTGGGCGGAGTTCAGAGGGCAGGGCTACAGCCAGACCAGCACAGGGAACCAGCACTAAAAGCACTGCAGTGACATTTGCAAAAGGAGGTGCAGGGGATTCTACACATTTTTTCCTCCTCTTCCCTGTCATGCCTTCTTTGCCCAGCCTGGATGCCTTCAGGTGGGTGGGTGCGTACCCCCCAAAAAGAGTCCAGAGTTGAGCCCACAGTTTTCTCACGGCACAGAGAGAAAGCTTGGCAGATGCTTATGACATCAGCCTCAGGGTCGCAGCCCTAAAATTAACTTGTGCAAGACCCTATACTCCGGCCTATCTAGCAAAACAAAAACAAAAACAAAAAAACAGACCCATCAGGTCTGACAGACAAACCATATAAACAATTTGTAAAACCCACATAAAAGGACGGGACTCAGAACTATCTTGAGAATTACGCTGTGCACACGCAGATACCTAACTGACCTTCAGAAACAAAAATAGTAGACAATCTTTCTCCCATTAACTTCTCAATATCTATATGCGCACCTCTATGGTGGTAACTAGAGGAGGGGCCTGAGTGAGTGGGCACCCCCATCCACTGTTGGAGCCTTCTACGGTGCACACACACTGCCTGTGTATCAAGGCAACTGGGCAGTTGGCCACAGTTTTATTTTTGTTTCAAAGTGATGGTTTTTGTCTCTGCTTTTATATTGCTTCCACTTTTGGTTCTTTAAATCCCACATTGTTCCTGGAGGTGAGAGCTTTTTCTCCCTACGTTACCCAAGAAGAGACAGCAATCGTGGTCATATAGCCAAGCTACAAGCATCCCCCATAATATTCCACCATTGAGACAAGAGCCAATAACAGCTGCTAAGCATTACATGAATGAAATGAAATACGATAGGATTAGTGTAAAGCTGATGTTCTCCCATGTAAACCTCACAATAAAATCTAAAAAAAAAAGGGGGTGTATCATTTCCCAAATTTCTTGTCTTTAGAGATTCCTTTTGGGGAATCTGTAGGGCCAAGGGACTGATAGTGTCATAGTTTCTGACGAGTTCTTTTTAGTAACAAACAACATTGTGCTATACCACTGTGGAGATTTTTTATTTTGTTTTCCAAGTTTTTATTGTGATTTGAGTGAAAGTGTACAGGGCAGATCATCAGTTTTACATTCAACAAACCATATACTTTCTTTCATTACAATGATTATAATCCCCTCCATGTACCACCAGTTAACAGTATTTCTCTGTATTCACTTTACTTCTTTTTTTAAACACTCAGGCATATATAAAATTTATACCACCAAAGGGCACATTCTGCAAGTCTGCCTTCTGGCCGGCAGCTCTCAATCCCTCTCTTCCCATGAATCTAGAATCCTCAGCCACTTCCTCTCTCCAGGTCCCCCACCTCTGCACCTCCATCTCTGGTGTTGCTGCTTCTCTGGATAAGGTCCTGCATTCCGCTTGTGCTCTTCTCCCTTGATGGTCCTAGGGTCCTCTGTTCCTTGACTGTAAGATTGACTACTCCCCCGTTTTTGTTACAAAACTTCTCCCTTTACAATTGTGACAGTACTCACTACTGAATCATAAGAATTTTATCCCCATCTCTTTAAACCAGACCCATCCAGACAGGATGAAAACTAATCAATGGGAACTCTATCTTCCCCGGCACACTCTAAAACTAAACTCCCTCTTGAAAACTTGTAAGTCAGTCACTTCGTACCTTTATCGTCCCCTCATTTTAGGTAGTCAATGTCTAAGTTGCCTGACCACTGTGGAGTTTTAATAAGACCAAACCCGTTGCCTTGGAGTCCATCAGACTCACAGCCACCCTGTCCAACAGAGTAGAACTGTTCCATGAGGTTTTCAAGGCTGTAATATTTTCAGAAGCAGAAACAGACTGCCACATCTTTCTCCCATGGACAGCTGGTAGTTTTGAACCTCTGATTTTATTTAGCAGCCGGGCACTTTAACCACTGTTCTACTGGGACTCCTCTGAAGATAAATGGGGCCAAATTTCATCAAATAGATAGGAATTGTTGTTGTTGTTATGTGCCATGGAGTCGGTTCCGACTCATAGTGACCTTGTACAGGGTTTCCAAGGCTGTAAATCTTTACGGGAGCAGAAAGCCTCATCTTTCTCCCGCTGAACAGCTGGTAGTTTCGAACTACCAATCCTGAGGTTAGGAGGCAGATTCATAACCACTATGCTAGCAGAGCTTTTTTTTTTTTTTCCAGAAAGGATAAGAAAGATAAACCTAAGTTAAAGGTCTACAGACTCTGTATTATCAAACAGGTAACAGAAACCTACACATTATCAACCAGCATTTCATATTTGATTAATTTCTAAAATATTTGTTGTTGAATGGTCAGACTAAAGCAACTTGAGTCCATGGATGTTTATCTTGTTACTAAATATTTAAGCAAGAAACACTGAATTGCTGTGTGTCAGTAGATGGATCCCTTAACCTCGCTAAACCTCAAATATATTTGAAAATGCAATGATGAAGTGTGACTTTCTGATAAGTTTGCTTTGTATGGCAAATTAGATGATGTATATATGACATTTTGCATATTATCTGGCACTAGTATAGATCCTCACTAAGTGATGACTGGTGTTCCCTCACTCATTCTCAAGTC
Source organism: Chrysochloris asiatica (assembly GCF_000296735.1). Taxonomy (NCBI): domain Eukaryota; kingdom Metazoa; phylum Chordata; class Mammalia; order Afrosoricida; family Chrysochloridae; genus Chrysochloris; species Chrysochloris asiatica. The sequence continues at coordinate 1,607,255 of NW_006408677.1, read as the reverse complement.
TACCCTGAAAAGAACCAGAAGGGAAACGTAAAGAAACCTGAGGAATAAAAACATTGATCTTAAAATTAAGGACTGGAAGTGATTCTTTCCAGTTTGACACCCTGCTGAGACTTTGCATTTCCACTTCAGATATACTGAACCAGAATCTACACTTCAACAAGATCCTCACATGATTTTTTGTATGCAGCGGAATGAACCCTTTCAAAGCCCTGCTTTAAAGGCAAGAAACTGGAGAACCCAGCTGTTAACTGATAAATTATAATTACACAGGATCAAAGCTGATCTCTTGGGTCAGTGATTCTCACTTTTTGACCTGTGACCTATTTTTACAGTTTCATGTCATTTTAGGTACTTTCACAAAACAATTACTTCCAATAATGCAATTTGAAATTTATATTCTATTCTTCAATCCTGTCCATTCCATTCTATCACATTAGGAAAAATATTCTGTGTGGTCTCCAAGAAATTGATTTAAATAAAAACAATGAAAACAAAGAATGGGTCTTATCCTGCAGTTTGAAAAACAATGATATAGGTGCCCCTGGAGTCCTGATGTGGTGCTGTGGGGGTTAATGCGCCAGACTGCAAAGCCATTTGAACTGCAAGGTTGGAAGTTCAAGCTCACCAGCTGCTCCTTGGAAAACCTATACAGGGTCACTATGGGTCAGAACCGACTCAAATGGCACTTTACAACAACAACAAAGTCCTAGTGCAGTTCTATAAGATAAGCACTGGACTGCTAACCACAAGGTCAGCAGTTCAAACTCACCAGCCATTCCTCAGAAACGTTACAGAGGGTCGCTATAAGTCAGAAGTGACTCAACATCACGTAACAACAAGAGCAACAACAAGCTAAAACAACTGGAATAAATGAAGAAGTGAAAGAACTGGACAGAAAATTTCAAAGGGCAGCTTGCGAAGACAAAGTAAGTATTATAATGAAATATCCAAAGACCTAGAGTCAGAAAATCAAAAGGGAAGACATATTCAGCATTTCTCGAGCTTAAAGACAAGAAGAAAGGCTTGCGTTGCAATACTGAAGGAATCTATAGGCAAATACTGAATGAATCAGGAAGCCTCAAAAGAAGATGGAAGAGAGAGAGGTGGCAAGATGGCTGACTAGGTCATAAGGTTATATAGATCCTCTAACAACAAAGATAAGGAAAACCAAATGAAACACATGCTAGAAGAATGCTTGTTGTTGTTGTTATGTGCTGTGGAGTCGGTTCCGACTCATAGCGACCCTGTACAGGGTTTCCAAGGCTGTAAATCTTTACGGGTGCAGAAAGCCTCATCTTTTTCCCATGGAACAGCTGGTAGTTTTGAACTGCTGACCTTGCAGTTTACAGTCCGATTTCGTAACCACTATGCTACCAGAGCTCCTTTAGGAGAGAAAGTTGAGCTAATGTGGCAAAAAAAAAAAAAAAGGAGACAGCTATCTTAAACTTTTGTGAGTGACTTCAGAGACAAGAATTGCAGAGATTACGAATCGGGCTGTGAACCTTAAGGTCAGCAGTTCGAAACTACCAGCCACTCCGCGGGAGAAAGATGAGGCTTTCTACTCCCGTAAAGATTTACACCCTCGGAAACCCTGTACAGGGTCGATATGGGTCGGAATCGACTCGACGGCACTTCACAATCACAAAAATCAGCAGTAACTTGTGGAGATAAAGGTGAGATTTTGTTGTTGTTGTTCTTCTTCCCCACACTCCCCTGGTGACCCGAGGTGTGATTAGCCCCTACCTCTATATGCCTCCAGCAAAGCTCCCACTCTTCTGGCAGTTGGAGTCACACAGACATGAGCATGGTAGTTGCAGTTGTGACTCTCCCCACCCCCCATCAAAGTGACTGGGGAGCTATCCACATCAACCCCAGCACCTGGATTCAGGTGAGCACTGATCCAAAACTGCATAGATGACCCTGGCCAACCAGTCCTAACTAGGGGAAGCAACTGAACAGACAAATAGGGAGGAAAAAAGGAGACAGGTGATCTGTGTCAGCTGACCAGGCCTGGCCCTCTTGAACTTTCAGAGGCAGTTTTGAAGGCAAGAGGGTAGTATGTGTGCCACAGAGGTATACCACTAATTGGCAGAGAGAAAGGTGCAATTTTTTTTCTTGTATCCCACATTACTCTAGTGATCAGCATCCACCTGTGTATACTGCCAGAGAAGCTCCTTCCTGCTCTATGGTTTGTCAGAGTCACATCAAAAGGAACTGGGAGCTAGCAATACCAATCCTGACACCTGGAATCAAGGGTGGTCTGCTCCAGACCTGGTTCAGGCGAGCCCTGGACTAGTGGAACCTCTCACCTTTGGCTGCCCTCAGGGGTGGATATACCCTGTTCCCCCAGCTGTTTTGGGGTCTGCATGAGCTACTTCCAGATTGGGTGTTCACACCTAGACCTATAAGAACTCCATTTAGTGTTGGTAGAGTTACTATTTCATTCCTTGCCCAACCATGACATGTCTTTAACTGGGAGGAGACGTCAGAATTTTCTCCTCTCCAGGTCTGACACATGCCCTGGTTTTTCCTTTCCTTTTTTTTAGATTTTTAAAATTTGTTTATTCTTTCTTTCCTCTCTTCTCTTTATTTTCCCTTATTTTCTATCATTTCTATTTCTGCTTCCTTTTGTTTTTTCTTCTTTTTGCCTGCTTCTCTTTCCCAACCAGTGCTGCTGGTTTTTTGTTTGTGTTTTTTCTTTAGTATTCTCTGTTCTCTCTCCCTTTTACTCATTTATCGCCTTAATTGTGTTTAGTTTTATTTCTTTCTATTTTTTCTCTTATTTTTCTCTTCTATAATAGGCAGTTCAAACCCACCAGCTTCTCCTTAGAAACACTATACAGGGTTGCTATAAGTCAGAACTGATTCAATAGCACTTAACAACAACAACATAGTTTGTTTGTTTGTTTGTTTGTTTTTTTTAATATTCCTCTCCCTTTGTTCTCTTTTTGGTTTTTGTATTCATTTTCTAGCTGTTGCCGTCTTTTTCTTTTTTTTCCTTTGCTATTTTCTCTCTCCCCCCCCCCACCCCCGCTGTCACAACCATACCCTCTACAACCCCACCTACTGGGCAAGAGTCTATACCAGCTGCTCTGCACTGGATCAACGATAACAATCAATGTCAGACAAACCATCCTAAACCGAACTGCATGAATGCCAACCAGAGAATGGTGTACAAGCTTTCATTCCCTAATCACACTCACCAGGAGGAAGTTGGTGAGTACCTAAGAATATTCCAACATACAATAATCAATTTAATACAACTAAAAGAACACCACAATGTCTAAGAAGCAATATAACAAAGAGTGGCTCAAATAAGTGACCAAGTGGCAGAGCTAGAAAACGTTTTTGAGAGAGAGAAAAAAAAGTAATTGGAAGTACCTACAAAATAATTTATTCAAGAGAATTATATTTAGGTACCTCTAAATAATTGATAGAATGGTCAAGGAAAACAAGAAGGAAAATTTCAGGAAAACACTAAAGGAACAAATAAACAAAATAGATAAAGGATTGGAGACAATATAAAACATGCTAACAAAAATCAGAAGAAAGCTAATATTAAGATTTTAGAAATGGACAATACATTGAATGGGCAAAGGAATAGATTTCAATCAATGGAAGCCTGAATTAGTGAACTTGAAGATACATTTATCAGTATCAGTAAGCTAGAAGAACAAACAGACAAAAAAGAAAATGAAAAACTTTGAAGAAGGCCTAAGATTCATGTGAAATAACAGAAATAACTTACAGATGAAAGTAATTTCAGATAGGAAGAGACAAAGAAAAGCACAGTAAAAACAGTTACAGATCTGTTGGAAGAAAACTTCTCTAACACCATGAGAGGCGAGTAGATAATATATATAAGAAGCGGAATGAACACCAAACAGGATTGACCCCAATAGAAAATCATCAAGATATACTCTCCAAAATTAAAGACAAAGAAAGAATCCTGAGAGCTGCTCAGGAAAAAGAAGTTACCTACAAAGAAGAACCAATAAGATTTATGATTTCTCAGCAGAAACCATGTAGGCAAGAAGGGAATGGGAAAACATATACAAAACTCTGAAAGAAAAATTGTCAACCAGGAATCAAATACTCAGCAATACTGTTCCTTAAATACAATGGAGAAATGGGAATATATCCTGATAAACAGAAATGAAAGGAATCTGCAATAAAAAGACCAACTTTACAAAAAATACATAAAGGCAGTCCCTTGGACTGAGAAACAACATCAGACAAAAACTGAGATTGTCATATAAGACTATACCACCCAGAACACAATCCAGATATAGAAGTAATTAAAGTAAAACAAACCTACAATGCTGAAAATATGGAATTAGAGAGATCAATTTGAAGACAACTGCAAAGCAAAAATAGGGGAAAATGTAGTTGCAGAACTTCCAAATGGCAAAGAAGTCAAGCAGATTTCAAGATAAAACAGACTGTTTTAACTGGGAAGAAATTAATAAATTACAGGGTAGTCTCAAAGAAAATTCATAAACCTTCACATCAAATTAAGAAAAAGAAAATCCATAAAGATTTAGTAAATATTCAAACAACAGCAATGAGGAAATTTAGAAGAAAACTCACAAACAAAATAAACTCAGCACAGAAAATTAAGCAGAATAAAGGAACAAGAAGTACCACTCTTTCTTTTGCTCTCTCTCTCACACACACATACCAAATTGGCTGCAATCAATTCATAACTTTTGATAATTACACTGAACATCAATGGATTAAATGCACTAATCAAGAGACAGAGAGTACTAGAATGGATAAGACAAAAGGATCCTTCAATATGCTGTCTATAAGAAACACACCTTATACAAAACACAAAAACAGACAAAAAAAATCAAAGGATGAGAAATATATATCAAGTTAACAGCAATAAAAAACAAGCAGAAGTTTCAATATTAATTTCAGATAAAATAGACTTTAAAGCAAAAACCAGCATAAGAGACAAAGAGGGACATTATCTCATGATTAAAAGAAACATAATAAACATATAAGCACTAAATGAAAGAGCTTCAAATTAAAAAAATTGAACTCTAATAGAATTGAAGAAAGAAATAGGCAACTCTACAAGAGTGTTGTTGTTAAGTGCCATCAAGTCAGTTCCAATCCACGGTGACCCTGTATAGAGTTTCCTAGAAGTGGCTGATGAGGCTGAACCACCGACCTTGTGGTTCAAACTAACTTTGCACTCTAGCGCACTAACCCACAGCGCCACACCCGGACTCCCTACAATAATAGTAGAATATTTTAATATACCACTTTCAAGGAAGGACAGGACAACTAAGGAAAGAAAAAAAAAAAAAAAATCAACAAAGACACAGAGGAACTAAACAACACAATCAACTAACTTGACCTCATAGATTTATACAGAGCACTCAACCCAACAACAGCATAATACACATTCTTTTCCAGTGCACATGGAACATTCTCCAGAGTAGACCATGTGTTAGGCCACAACGCAAGCCTCAATAAATTTAAAAACATCAAAATGCTACAAAGCATCTTCTCAGATCACAATGCTATAAAATTCAAAATCAACAGGAAGGTCAAGGGGAAAAAAATCAAATGTATGGAAATTGAATAATACCCTGCTTAAAAGTAGCTGGATAATAGAACACATGAAAAATGAAAAACAGCCTAGTATTTGTGCAACAAGAGATATATAGATCAACAGAACAGAATTGAGAGCCCCGAAGTAAATCAATCCATATACGGTCAGTTGATCTTTGACAAAGGGTCAAAACACATTGAATGAGAAAGAGTTTCTTCAAAAAATGGTGCTGGCAAAACTGGAAATCCATTTGCAGAAAATGAAACAAGACCCAAATCTTACAAAATATACAAAAATGAACTCAATGTGGATTAAAGAGCTACATGTAAAACCTTAAACTAAAAAGATCATCAATGACAAAATAGGGACAAACTTATGGACTCTAATACATGACATAAACATATTGTCAAACATGGCTAAAAACATACAAACAGTAGAAGACAAAATAGATGACTGGGACCTGTTAAAAATTAGACACCTAATGTGCATTAAAAGATTTCACCAAAAGAGTAAAAAGAGAGCCTGGAGAAAAAACTTTTTGCAGTGATATATCAGATAAGAGACTAACCTCTAAAATTTATAGAAAACAACACCTCTACAAGGAAAAGACATATGAAGGAATATTCACGATCATTAGCCATTGTTGTTAAGTGCCATCAAGTCGGTTCCGCCCATAGCGACCCTGGATAGGGTTTCTGAGGAGCGGCCGGTAAGCTTGAACCGCTTACCTTACAGTTCAAATGGCTTTGCAGTCTGGCACATTAACCCACAGCACCACACCAGGACTCCATTGTTGTTGTTGTTAGGTACCATCGAGTCGGTACTGACCCATAGCAATCTTATGCACAGCAGAACAAAACACTGTCCAATCCTGGGCCAACCTCACTACTGTTGCCACACTTGAGTCCATCAATGCCACCACCAAATCAAAACAGCAATGAGATATTATCTCACCCCAGCATTAATAGCAAAGTTCAAAAAAACCCAGCAAACAACAAATGCTGGCGAAGGTGTGGAGAGACTGGGATCTTCCTACATTGCTGGTCAGAATGTAAAATGATGGTGCAATCACTCACTGTGGAAAACAGTATGGAACTGTCTCAAAAAATTGGAAATGGAAATACCGTAGGAACCAGAAATCCCTCTACCTGGTATACATCCAGAAGAAACAAGAGCCATGACTTAAATATGCACACCAATGTTCAACACAGCACTGCTCACAAAAGCAAAATGATGGAGACAACCTAAATGTCTATCAATGGAAAAATGAATAAACAATCTTTGGTACATGCAGAGAATGGAATACTTTGACAACATTGGAAAATTAATGAAGAATCTGTGAAGCACATCATAACATGAATGGTCCTGAGGACATTATGCTGACTGAAATTATTCAATCACCAAAGGACAAATATTGTATGAGATCATTATTGTAAAAACTCAAGGAAAGGTGCTCATTCTAAAATAAACCATTCTTTGATGGTTATCAGGGGTGGGAGGGAAGGGAAAGTAATTCACAGGCTAGAGGGTAAACACATGCTTACTCAGGTGTCAAGGAGGGCAGTATGCAAGAAGAGGGAAGTTGGCAGAAGAATGATGAAGCCAGGTGAAGACACAGGGAGGTATGTATGCAAGGATTAAAGGGGATAGAGGTAAATGGTGTTATGTGTACAACTCTGGACCAACAATGTTCTTAAGGGAGATACATGAACAGATATACAGGCTGAATGGGTTATGGGACGGAGAATGGGAGTATAGCCACAAATATGTAAGGGTTTGAAAGGAGATATTTGTATATGGGCCTTTACCTTTGCTTCAAACACAACTATGAATATGGTGGAACATACAAGGGGCAAAATGATGAACACTTCTTAGATATCAAACATCTTAAGGCCATGAATCACTGGACCTGGGGCCTTAGGACCATAGTCTCAGGGAACACTGTGGTCAATTGGCATAGCATAGTCCACACATGTTCACCAATCTCCTTTGGCGAGTAGCATCTGGGATCTTGAAAGCTCATGAGCAGTCATCTAAGGTCTCTCCAGGTGCGGAAGAAAGAAGAGTGTTAAAAATCGAAGATACTTGGAATCAATTAGTCCAATGGACCAATGGAGCATAGGAACATCTGTCACCATGACTCTGAGACGTTTAGATGGTGCCTGGCTTCAACTACCAATTGCTCTGAAAGGGATAACATTTGAAGGTCCCAGATAGAGTGGAAGAAAATGTGTAACAAAACTAAAATATATATTTTTTTGTTAAGTGCCGTCGAGTCGGTTCCGACCCATAGCGACCCTGTACAGGGTTTCCGAGGGTGTAAATCCTTACGGGAGTAGAAAGCCTCATCTTTCTCCCGCGGAGCGGCTGGTAGTTTCGAACCGCTGACCTTAAGGTTCGCAGCCCGATTCGTAACCACTACGCTACCAGAGCTCCTTAAAATATATATATATATATATATAAAAGACCAGGTGTACTGGTCAGAAATAGACTGGAGGAACCCAAGACTATGGCCCTTGTGTACCCTTCAGGACTGGAATGCAGCTCACTCTTGTGACCATTCTTCAGTCAAATAGTAGAAAGGCATATATGGAAGACAACAACACTAGTAATGTATGCTCACCATGAAAAGGTCAATCATTGAAGATCAAAATGGCAACATTCCCCTAAGGACAAAGTTGAGAAGGAATGGGAAGGTGGGTGGAATGGAAATAGGAACCACAGGAAGGAAGTGGGATCACTGTTGTTGTATGGAGGGGATTGTAATTATTGAGATGAAACAAAGTTTATGATTTGTTAAATGGAAACCTTCGCTCAATTCACAAGGAAAATTGTTGTTTTTTATTCAATGATACACAATCACAGTACAAAAAAGAATTGGCCTATGTTCAACTATTTTCAAAAACCAATGGTAACCAAAGGAAGAAATCCAAGTTACACTAAAGGCATTGGATATAAGAAGTCTCAAAATATTGATAGAAAATGCATTGGAATATTTCAACAACTGGATGCAGAGATTAAAGATCTCACTTGTCTGCCAAGAAATTTGTAAGACAGCTACCTGGTCAACCAATTAGAAGAGATTCATATTTGTGTCCATTTCAAAATGAGGCAACCAACGTAATATGGAAATCATAGAGTAATACCATTAACACCAAATTCAAGTATAATTTTGCTGAAGAAAATTAAAAAATGGTTGCAGCAGTACATCAACAGAGAGCTGCCAGAAATTTAAGCCAAATTCCAAAGAGGAAGATGTCAGTTTGAGGACTAAGGTGTGCCTGATCCAAGCCATGGTGTTTTCAGTCACCTTATATGAAGTGCTGGTGTGAAGCTGTAGGAAAAGCAACTCAACCATAAGGTGGGTGTGAACCACAAGGTGGGCGGCTCAAACTCACCAGCTGCTCCTCGGAAACCATATACACGGTCACTGTGAGTCTGAACTGTCTCAATGGCACTTAACAACAACATATACATATAAGTACCATACTTTCACAATCCTTATGCAATCCCTATGCTGGGCAAATAATCTGAGAAACTGGGTTATATGGGGGAAAAAAATGTGGCATCAGGATTGGAGGAAGACTCATTAACAACCTGCGATATGCAGATGATACAACCTTGCTTGCTGAAAGCAAAGAGCCGTTAAATAGTGATGAAATCAAAGACCATAGCCTTTGGTATGGATTGTACTTCAAAGTAAACAAAAATCCAAGGTCTGGCATATGTTACACACTCATCTGTTCTCCCTCACACATCCACTCCCAGACACACACTAATGTGTTTCCAGCCACACCAAACCTCTCAGGTCTTCCCGAATCAGCAATGCCCCTCTACACCACTATACATGCCTTTGCATAGGCTGTCCAATTTTTCTGAAATGCTTCCGACAAAAAGTCCTCGGCTCTACCAAGGCTCAGCTCCAATATCACCTCTTCTGTGACATCTTCCTGAAGCTTCTGGAGAGACTGAATCAATTTCCCTTCTATGCTTCCCCCAATACTTTGTTCAAGCCTCTATGATTGGAACTAGTGAAGCACTGGTTTATCATACTCACTGTGAACTCTGCTGAGACAGAGTCTTTCTCATTGAGTCCCTTTTAATTTAATTTTTTTTTTAAAGAACTATTGTGTGCTTTTTTAATTAAGAAAAGTATAAAAACAGGAACCGTAATTCATCTCATAGAAACTTCTTTTGGCCTTAAAAACTAAAGCATTACATGAACATGGTAGGAAAAAGCAAACTGTATAAAAAGGCATACAATGAAAAGTAAATGTCTCCCACTAGTCAACCCTCAAGGAGCCCTGGTGGAGCCCTGAGTGAAGCATTGGGCTGCTAACTGTAGGTCAGCAGTTCAAATCCACCAGCCACTCCATGGGAAAAAAGATGAGGCTATCTGCTCCCATAAAGATATAAAGCCTCAGAAACCATATGAAACAGTTTTACAACGTCCTATAGGGTTGCTAGGAGTGCATTAGACTGCTAATCACAAGGTTGATGGTTCAAAACCACCACCCGCTCCTGGGAAACCCTACATAGCGTTTCTGTGAGTCAGAATTGATTTGATGGTAGTGGGTTTTAGTCAACACTCATCCCAGAAGAAACCTTTGATAACAGTTTTGTGAATATCCTGCCAGAAAAATATTTGTCTATATATGTGATCACAATGTATATACTGTATCTTATTAATTTTTTTCATTTAATTATATATCACAGCTATCTTTTCAAATCACAAATGAATCAATCTCATTCTTTTAAGAAGCTGGGTAATATAATGTTTGGGATGCATGCAATTTAGTAAGGTTGTCTTCTATAGATGGACATTTACATTTTTCTCCATCTTATAGTTACAAGTGAAACAGCAATAAAAATCCACGGAGTAACTCTATAAATGTGGACAAGTATCTCATTTTATTGAATTAAGGATATATCCCAACCAGATTTATTACAATGTGAAAAAGTATAGTACATCTTGGTGGTGGTGGTGGAGTCGGTCCTGATTCATAGCGACCCTGTACAGGGTTTCTGAGGCTGTAAATCTTTACAGGAACAGAAAGCCTCATCTTTCTCTCATGAAACTTCTGGTAGTTTCGAACTGCTGACCTTGAGGTTAGCAACCTGACTCATAACCACTATGATACTAGAGCTCCTATAGTGTATCTTAGAGTTTATGAAATATTGTCTATTTGCAGGACATTCTTCAACAAGTAGAATGTGAATTTAAATTTTTGACAAGTTACCAAAAACAAACAAAAAACCCCATTGCCATGGAGTCAATTCTGACTCATTGTGGCCTCATGTGTTACATAGTAGAAGTGCATTACATAGGGTTTTACTGGCTATAATATTTAAGGAAGCAGATTGGATGGGTTCGAACCATAAACCATTGGGTTAGTGGTGGCGGTGGTGTGCCGTGGAGTCGGTTCCGGCTCATAAGTGACCCTGTACAGGGTTTCCAAGGCTGTAAATCTTTACGGGAGCAGAAGCCTCATCTTTCTCCTGTAGTTTCGAACAGCTGACCTTGAGGTTAACAGCCCGACTTGTAACCACTACGCAACCAGAGCTCCTTATTAGGTTAGTAGTTGAGCCCAAACTGTTTGTGGCACCCAGGGATTTATCGTTACTCAACTGTCCTACAAAGAAGCTGTATCAATGGAGCATCTGAGGACTCTATAGATTCATGAAAAGAGAAAAGCTGCATATTGGCGGCAGGAGACTGGCTCCCAGAATATGTCCTATGGTTGTTTAAATGATTATAAATCCCTGCATGATTTCTACTCCCACCAGCAGGGTATGAGAACAAACATTCTCCCCCAACCCCAACTCTTGTCATAATTTTTTAATTTGTCCATGAGGTACTGTTTGTAAATCATTGCAATAAACTCCCCCACAATGTTTTAGCTTTGAGATAATCTGATTTCCTGTGAAATTTCAACAACTGGCTCTTGCAAGTTAGAAGTTTTCAAGTAAAAGTTCTTTTAAAGAGAAGGTCTTCCACTCAGAGCAGTATCTCTGAGCCAAAGCCCAGCAAGACAGGCAACAAGGACAGATGCTGTGTTGGAGGTTTTATACAAGAAAAACACTCCCTCCTCCAGCAAGAACAGCTGAAGTCACTTAGATTAGAAGCAAGAGTTCGGCCATCTCTACCCCCCTGTCCTAGCTTTGCCTACAGGATTGCTTTCTTAGGTTTCTAGACTCTTGTTTAAACCATCCCCCAAGACTGTCCCAACTCCTGCATCTCCTGGGAAAAGATCTTTCTCTTTTTAGCACATTGTGCCATTTTCCATGCAGTGATCTTAATGACAAAAACCTGATTGAAGAGCAATGCACTTTGATCAGCCTTAATAAATGTTAGTTGGTTATTTTCCCCTGGATGTTGGGGTGGGTGATTCCTCACCTTCATACTAGTTTCAGTGCTACTAATAGTGAATCCTGGTGTGGCGCTAGGATAATGTACTGGACAGCAAGTTTGGTTTGATCTGCAAGCTCAGTGGCTTCAAACTCACCAGCTGCTCCTCGAAAACCCTGTACAGGGTAACTATGAATTGGAACCAACTCGATGGCACTTAACAACAACAAAATAGATATAGTGACTTCATGCAGCTCCTCCCTTAGCAGGCATGGGCTGGTAGGATATTAAATAAAGTTGCATTGAATCAAATACCCCAGAGAAGAGCAGACAGACAATAAGCTACTTAATGTATTCAACAAATATTCACTGAGTCCCTATCAAGTGTCAGGCACTATCTTAGGTGCTACTGATGTGGTGCTATAGGATAAGCATTAGACCACAAAGTCGGACTGAAAACACAAACTTGGCGGTTCAGGGAGCCAAAGTCTCCGCTTAATCTTGTCTTTCAAATCCGTTTCAGAGGTGACACTGTCCAAGTAGTAGACAGATGAAGAAGGAAAAAACAAAGTGAAACAATCCTCATGCTTTTAGGTGTACCTCATACTATGTCTTGGAGCTCTGGTAGCGTAGTGGTTACGAATCGGGCTGCGAACCTCAAGGTCAGCAGTTCGAAACTACCAGCTGCTCCCCAGGAGAAAGATTAGGCTTTCTGCTCCCGTAAAGATTTACAGCCTCGGAAACCCTGTGTAGGGTCGCTATGGGTCGGAACCGACTCGACGGCACTTAACAACAACATATTATGTCTTAGGGATTTATTTCATGGGTTATATCAAGATTGGGCATTCTACTCTGATATTAAGCACAAAACTGCATTCAAAGGAAGGCAAATCTACACTCTTTTGGATCATCTATATAGTTCCTGTGCTTCCAATCACACAAGTACGTATAGAGAAGAGTTTGAGCTTAAGGAGTATATGCAGGGATAGGTGTTGCATATATCAAAAAAAAAAGTGAGTACTGTACAGGTATTGTAAGGAGCTCTGGTAGCATAGTGGTTAAGAATCGGGCTGCGAACCTCAAAGTCAGGAGTTCGAAACTACCAGCTGTTCTGCGGGAGAAAGATGAGGCTTTCTGCTCCCATAAAGATTTATAGCCTCAGAAATCCTGTACAGGGTCGCTTATGAGTCGGAACCGACTCCACAGCACACAACAACAACATACAGGTATCGTAGTGGTTACGAATCGGGCTGCTAACCTCAAGGTCAGCAGTTCGAAACTACCAGCTGTTCCACAGGAGAAAGATGAGGCTTTCTGCTCCCGTAAAGATTTGCAGCCTCGAAAACCCTGTGCAGGGTCACTATGAGTCGGATCCGACTCCACGGTACTTAACAACAACAACATACAGGTATGGAGTCCTGGTGGGGTGCTGTGGGTTAATGTGCCAGACTGCAAAGTCGTTTGAATTGCAAGGTAGGCTGTTCAGGCTCACCAGTCACTCCTGGGAAACCCTATACAGGGTCGCTATGGGTTGGAATGGACTCCATGGCACTTAACAACAACATACAGCTATGGGTTAGATAAATGTAAACCATGACAGAGGTGCTATTTGGGTATGGGGGAAGACTGGCATGGGAGGTAGGGAGGAAGAGTGTGTGACTAAGTGGAAAAGGTGGAAAAAGAGAAAGAACAAAAAATCTCCACTTTGCTTCCCTTGTACAGACTGAAACCCCCCACCCTCAAGGAAACTATCTTTGCAAAATTTAGGAAACTAACAGTCATTTTTCTCATTGGGGAAGGCTGGCCTCTGGACATCAAAGAATAGCGCTTATTTTCATTAGGCAGCTTCCCACAGCAGTACACGGCTCCCTTAATCTCAATAATACAATAAATGCATAAGCCCCATTTTGTGTGAAACTCTTATCTAATCAAAACTACTCACCAACCAGATCTTTGCCTAACATATCTAAGTAACAAAGCTGAAATCTTTAACTCTACCTGAGGCCCTCAAAAAGTCCCTCTGAATGAGAAAAAGGGTGGTATGGGAAATGGCTTTCTTAGTATTCTGTGAAAACTCTGTGTTGACAGGAATTGAATCACATCACCCAAAGGCATTTGGACAACAAGAATACAGTCCAACTGACTACATCTTGATTGACTGGGATCAGGCAGATCTAGATACTGATATTGAAATTAATGGAGATGCCTCAAAACCTGTTTTCTGGGAGGGAAGCTGAGGAGGCCCTATAGTGAGGTGGGAGCAGGAGGAGCTAAAGAGGCCCCTTTGTATAAGCAAACTTGTCTAGCAAAGCACTCAGGACAAACCAGGGCTCCAGTAATTGGAAGCTATAAATGGCTATCATTTATTGAGTATACAGTAAACCAGATGAGGTGCAAAGTTTTTGCTGGGATTATCTCATTTACGTAGTCTTCAAAATAATCCTATGAAGTATATAGTATTATTATTCCAATTTAACAGAAAATTCTAGAACTTGAGTGAAAAAAACAACTAAGTGACGAAAAAACAAAAATAATCAACTAAGTGGGTAAACTGGAATTCAAATCTTAGTCAGGTCTATTCAATGTCAAAGCTTGTGTTCTTTCTAAGTGATGCGACATCCCAGGGAATCTAATGTATTTGATACAGAATTTTCTCTCTCAGGTATTTTTCCTCTGATTCTCTGATTTGTTTCTTCCTCATCCTGGTCCTGGTCCTAAATGGAGGTTCATTCTTCTCCCTATGATCTTTCTCTCTTCAATCATAATAACTGGTTGAGAATGCGAGAATCTGAGTAGATTTGAAATTTCAAACACTTCTCTAGAGGAAGCCTTCAAGCCCTATAATTCCCTTGTTGAAAATATCTTATGTAGTGCAACCTCTGCATTGTGGAGAAAGTGACCTAAGGTTCAGAGAGGAGAAGTGACAAGCCATAAGTTAAAGAGTTACTGAAAGGCAAAGTTTGCTTCAGAACTAAACCCAGATCTCCTGAATCCCAGTCCAGCAGGCTTTTCCATATAGGCTCCTCCTTCTTTTAGTCCCACCTGCAACCCTGGTTAAGCGCTCCTTCACTGATTACACTAGTTATATGCAACCCCCCCACACACACACAAATGAACACATTTTAATCTGGTATTTACTGTCCAAAGCAACACCTCTGATAGCAGTTAAGCCCACTTCAGTCTTCATTCATTGGAAAGCCCCTTTACACATATGTATGAGGTTTCTTCCTTACAGCTTTGTTCTTTTTAAAATAACTTTTAAGTTCTTTGGGAGCTCAGAGATGCCATAAGATAAGTACTAGAGTGTGAACCACATGGTCCAAGATTTGAGCCTCTCAGCCGCTCTACAGGAGAAAGATGAGGATTTCTGCTCCTGTGAAGATTTAAAATAACTCCGAAGCCCTGTAAAGAGTCGCTATGAATCGGAACTGGCTCCATGGCACTTAAGAACAGTTTAAGATCATTAGAGCCATAAGCGTGTTTCAAAAATTCTTTCATATTCCTTTATATCCCCCACAGGCCTTAAAGGTGTATAGTATACATTTGTTAAATTAACAAATATTGTCTACTTGAAAAAAAAGACAAATGTCTGCTGAAAGAATATATTCTATTCCAAGTGAAAATAAAATAAGATAAAAAGACTTATCAGTTCTCATTAGAATTGGACTAAGTATGCACTAATTAGTACTTAGCACAATCTTAGATAAGAGCCTCTGTATGCTAATTAACCCTAGGCCCCAACAAACCCAAGGCAAAGTGGAAAGATATTTTTAGCAAATTTTATTTTCCAGAGAGTATGGTTACATGAAAACCAGACATGGCATATTTACATTAGCTGTTCAACTGTTGTAGCCATGAAAATTTAGCCGTTCATCCAAAGCAGTTTGCCCATCACTTAATTCTCAAAACTTCTCTTTAGGTAGGAAACTATTATTTTCCCATTTAAACAATGGGAAAACAAGACAGCCAGGGTAAGTGACTTGCAGGGGCCTCAAGTTGTCTTTGATATGTACCTGGAATGGATATTTCACATATTTGTTTACTGTTTGTAAAACCACTAAGAGAATTGTCCTTAAAATGCAGATGTCTTTCCCCCCCCACACACACACACATAGTGTAGGCTTTGAAGGTAAGTTTAAAAGGGGCATAAATCAAATCCTATTTTCAATGCAGACAGAAGGCTCCCAGTGGTGAGTGAATCCCTTTGTAAAGTAAACAACCTCCTTCCTCATTTATCCATTTGGTAAATAACCTCTAGTCTTTTTCATCACAAAGTCCCTGGAGAAGAAGTCTGCCTGAAGAAAAAGAGCTAGAATCTACCAGTATAATTCACAAAAGGGCAGAAATTTAGGGTGTTTCCCCCTTTTAGAAATGTTAAAAAAAAAAAAAATTTAAACACAATGCAAAAAAACTACTTCATTCATCATTATACTGATTAGAATTTCACACTTGTTTTAAAGGGTGGGAGTAAGAATTGACCATCCCTGACATAGAAGCATCATTATTATCAGCACTTGGCAGAATTTCATTCAGCTGTTTAAAATCAGGGAGAGAGTACTCTGATTCATTTGTAAAAGGCCTACAGCCTCTTTAATAAAACTTACAAAAGTATCTTCAAAGCATTAAGTAGGTAAACTGGAAAGAAAGTGCAATGAAGTTGTCTTTTCTGAGTTGTCTGTCCCCTGGAAACCATTATCATCCATCTAAGTTAGCTCAAGGACTTAGTATCATCTTAAGTAATCAAGGGAAAGGCTCCAGGCTTTCTAATCTAATTGCCATCTCCAGGGAAGTGCCTTCTTCACTCAGCTGGGTTGAAGGGAAAGCGAATTTCCAAGGATTAAGAAGTGAATGATTTGGACTGTAGATTTTTCAATCATTTTGATGGTGCTTGGCTCAGGAATTAAGTGTTTTCTTGTTTTTTCCAAATCTGGTATTCAAAGAAAGATGTTGGTTTGTGTATGTTTAACAATCTAACTCTTTGGTGAACAGCATTAATCTGCAATGCTTGCTATTTTTCTCCTGAATATTTCAATAGCTGCAAATTGCTGATCTCTAGAATTTGAACTCATGGCTGATCAAGGAAAATTGTATCATCCTAAAATATAATTTTTTCCTGAACTGTCCCCAGAAGGGATATTTTATAATCAAAATCAGTGAGAATTTAGAAACTTAACGTGATGGCTGAGATTCTTGGAAAATACTAGCAATACCTTGCTTCTAATACGCTTCTTCAAATTCAGGTACAAAACAGGTATTCTTATTGATTCCATCGGTATCTTTTGTCCCAACATTTTAACAGTCAGGGCCCTACTTTGATTTTTTAGCCTTTGCAGTCCTAATTTCTGAGGCCATTTCCTTCTACTTGCAGCTTCAATTATGCTCTAATCCTAGGATAAATGTTAATACTAGGTGGGATCTTTAAAAGACTCTATCCTAAGGAGCTCTGGTAGCGTAGTGGTTACGAATCGGACTACTAACCTCAAGGTCGGCCGTTCGAAACTAACAGCTGTTCCGTGGGATGAGGCTTTCTGCTCCCATAAAGATTTATAGCCTCGGAAACCCTGTACAGGGTTGCTGTGAGTTGGAACCAACTCCACGGCACATAACAACAACACCTAAGTCTTTAAGGTCGGAGCTACCAACCATTCTATGGTAGAAAAATGAGGCTTTCTGCTCCCATAAAGCTTTACAGAGGTTGCTATAAGTCTCTGGGAGTTCTGGTGTGGCACTGTGGGTTAATGTGTTGAACTGCAAGATCGGTGCTTCAAGTTCACCAGACGTTCCTCGGAAACCCTATACAGAGTCGCTATGACTCAACAGCATTTAACAACATGCTAAGTCTCTGGGCTTCCTGGTGTCCTGGTGTGGTGATATAGGATAAATACTGGACTGCTAACCACAAGGTCATCAGTACACACCCACCAGTCACTTCTTGAAAACCCCATACAGGCTCCCTATGAATCGGAACCAACTCAAAGGCACTTACCACCACCACCCATGTCATGTCAACAACCATGTCTCCAGTTATCCTTGGTGGTACAAAAGGTTAAGCTTTTCATTACTAACCAAAAGGTTGGCACTTCTAATTCACCCAAAGACTTCAAGGAAGAAAGGTCTGGCAATCTATTTCCAAAAGATGAAAAACAAAAACAAAACCCACAAATTTGTAGCTGTCAAGTCATTTGACTCACAGCAACCCTACAGAACAGAGTAGAACCGACCAGAGGGTTTTCTAGGCTGTAATCGTAGTGTTTATGAATTGGGCTGCTAACCTCAGGATCCGCAGTTCGAAACTACCGGCTGTTCCACAGGAGAAAGATGAGGCTTTCTGTTCCCGTAAAAATTCACAGCCTTGGAAACCCTGTACAGGGTCGCTGTGAGTCGGAACCAACTCCACGGCACATAACAACAACAACAACAATCTTTATAAGAAAGAGCTCTGGTGGTGCAGTGGTTAAGCATTTGGCTGTAGACTGAAAAGTTGTGGTTCAAACCCCCAAGCTGCTCTGCAGTAGAACTATGTGGCAGACTGCTTCAGTAAATATTGCAACCTTGGAAAATTTATGGGTCAAAATCGTCTTGATGGCAACATGTTTACTTCTGATTCCCCCACTAAACTATAAACTCCCCAAGATAAGGAACTTGGTCTGTTTTGTTCCTCACCAGTGCCTACTAAGACTCACATGCATATTTGTGTATTTGAAAGCATAACACTTCAGTTTGTTGGGTGCGTGTTTGTTGTTGTTTTTAAGTTTCAGATTCCCTGATCCCATTCTCAGAAATTCTAATTCTGTAAATCTAAGTCTTTTTAAAAGCCTCCCCAGGCAATTTTTGTAGTCATTCAAATTTGGAGATCAGTTCTCTAAACAATAGGGAAGTTGTCTTTGATGGTGAGCTTGAGGGCCTACCTTAACAACTGGAGGGTGCCTGGAAATTGATTGACCTTTGGGTAGAGAGTAGAGAGAAGTTGGGAAGGAGGGAAGGAGATAAGAGAGAGAGAGGTTTCTTAACTGCAGGTAATAAGAGGAACTCTTGATTATCAGGTAAAACATGATTTCTTCATTTACTTAACAATTATTTACTGAACACCTAACTATCAGCTGTTCCGCGGGAGAAAGATGAGGCTTTCTGCTCCCGTAAAGATTTACAGCCTCGGAAATCCTGTACAGGGTCGCTATGAGTCGGAACCGACTCCAGGGCACATAACAACAACAACAGCTGTGTATTAGTAAGTATTGTAGTCATTGGAGCTCCCTGACTTCCTGAGTGGCACAAATGGTTAAGCACTTGATTATGAACCAAAATGTTAGCAGTTCAAATCCTCCCAGAGGCACCCCTAACAATCTTCTTCTGAAAGCTGACAGCCATTAAAAACTGTATTCAATACAGTTCTACTTCGAAACACATGTGGTCACCATGAATCAAAGCCAACTCAACAGCAATAAGTTTTTGTTTTTATGTTGTATTAGCTAGTATTGTGGGCATTGAAAATGCCACAGTGATGGCTGAAATGGACAAAAGTTCCTGGAATTATATATTTCTGTAGGAGAGTTAGTTGATGAAGCAGCATGAGGGGTAGCAGGAGAAAGAGCACAACAGTACAAACACAACTGGAGGGAACTTCAAACGTTTGATGAACATGGAATTAAAGGATAATGGAATTTTTCCTTTTTTTTTTTTTTTTT
>NW_006408677.1:1556154-1585115 GCF_000296735.1 Chrysochloris asiatica | reverse complement strand
TTTTTTTTTTTTTTTTTTAACTCTGCACACATACTGTCTTTATAATTGAAAAATACTTCTCTTTATAAAGTTTATACAGAATGCACTCTGAAGAGCATATCTGCGATCACAAATCATTCCCCAGTACTACCTATAACTGTGGAGCCCTAGTATGGCACTACAGGATAAGCACTGGACTGCTAAGCAAAAGGTCAGTGGTTCACTGACCCACCACCTGCTCCTCGGAAACTCTATACAGGGTCCCTATGAGTTAGCACTTAACAACAACAATAACCTGTAACTGTGGACTCCTGGTGTGGAGCTATAGCACAAGCACTGGACTACTACTCAAAAGATCAGCAGTTCAAACCCACCAGCCGCTCCTTGAAAACCCTATACAGGGTTGCTATGAGTTGGAGCCGACTCCACAGCACTTAGCAACAAAACCACAGTCTATAACTGTGTTCCCTTTATCTCCCACTCAGAAAGCAAGTGAGCACTTGTGACGTTTTTATAAAGCAGCATTTATTCTAAATGTTTTTTTAAACACTGCAGATATTTTGCAGAGCCTTTATATATGTTAATATGCACTGAGACTCTTGAAATGGAGGGAAAATCTAAGAAGGTAATTTTCCAATCTTATATGGCCTTAGACCTCTGGTTTTTTTTTTTTTTTTTTCTTTTTCCTCAGAAAATCTCCAGTACATAACACTGCATGTATGGAATATCTTTTGGGAAATGTCGGTTTAGAGCAAAACTGGAGGGAGTAAGTAGCAGAGATGTGGTTACATGCTTATCAAACTTGTTTCCTCTTCTTTATGGGCACATAGTTAGATTACATTCCCCAGTCTCACTTGAGGTTAAGCGCAATCTGGTGGCTAAATTCTGCTGAATGGAATGTGGGCAGAATTCTTGCGTGCCACTTCCAGGTGTGATCCATAAAAACCTCTCATGCAACAATGCTCCACATACTCTCCCTTCCCTCATCTGTCCTCTCATGCAAAGCATTCCATGGAAGACTTTGGTGCTTTATGGGCAGGGTTGCTAAACTGTGGCCCAAGGATCAAATGTGACTACTGCCTATTATTGTAAATATCATTTTATTGGGACACAACGACATCCATTTATTTAAGTATTATTGGTGGCTCAATTCAAGTTGTAACAACACCCTTGGGTAGTTGTCACAGAAACTGTATGGCCTGCAATGCCTAAAATATCTATTACCTGGCTCTTTTAATGGAAAAGTTTACTGACCCCCCTCCCACTTTGGAAGGAGTCTGGATCCCTCAATCAGAAGTACCTGGATCCTTATTATATTGTTGTTGTCAAGTGCTGTCAAGTCGATTCCGACCCATAGCGACCCTGTATAGGGTTTCCGAGGAGCAGCTGGTGAGCTTGAACCACCAACCTTTCATTTCTAATGGCTTTGCAGTCTGGCGCATTAACTCACAGCGCCAACCAGGACTCCTCCTTATTATATTAAGCCTCTGAAAGTTTGGGTTTGTTTGTTATAGCAGTTGGACTAACACATTAAACACACACACACACCCTTTTTTATTTTTACCCCTGCCCCATCCTGAGAATCGTCAATAGCCTCCCATCATAATTGCTGACCTTTCATTCATTCATTCACCTCTGCATCTGAAGCCTGCCTCTGACGTGCTGAGCTTGAGTTTATCAGCCCCTGCTGCTACATCAATCAGGAAAAGCCTATCAGTTCAAACCCACCAACCACTCCTAGGAAACCCTTTTCAGGGTTGCTATGAGTTGAAACTGAAGTGACAGCACATAACAAAACTGATTCACTGACTTTGCTTCTCTAGTGAGCCCAGCCTAAGACACTTGGTACATCCTTGAATCTAAAGGAGCATTCTGGTGTACTTCTAACTTCTGGCAGTACATGTTAACCAAGTAATGCCATCAGTCTGTTATTTCAAGAACACAGACGAATGGAGACCTTAGTATATTTAATGAACACAGAATAAACTGAAGAAAGCTATTGTTTACCTCTTTGAATCTCGAATGTCATTGACCTTCTTTCCTATATAAATTGCTCTCTACAATTTTAGGTGGTTAACTCCGCGCACGAATTAATATACAGCTGGATTACTATTTAAGAAAAAAAAATGTTAAACTGAATCACGTATTGGAAACTGGATTTCTACAGTGCTGGAGGCATATAGATGTGTACTGGTCAGAATAGTATGGTCTCCACTGGCCCACAGGTTATTTACTGAGCTTTGTAATAGACAGGGGACTGGATACACATTGGACATAGGAGCTTTGCCACAAGGCAATAACATCAATTTCAATCCAGAACAATCTGTGGTATTGATTAACTTTGGGGATCTCTTTCACCACTACTGACATGCCTCATCTTTTATTCAACAGCTCCCTGAGAGAAATTTAAAGGCAACTTTGGAACACCTGAGGCAAATCCTGCTCACAAATTCTTTGCAACATTCTTACCTCCTGAGTTTACAGACTGTCTACAAATGGAGAAACTGTACAGCTATTCAATTTTATTCTGAAACAATATTATAAAATAGGACAGTGAGAGAGCAATCAGTAGCCCAGGGTTCTTGAGCCAATATGCAGTTGGTGTCCTTGAATGAGTCACCAAACTCATATTGGCCTCAGTTTCCTCATCTGTAAAATATGAAAAATAAGCATATGTACTTCATTGGGTTGCTTACAGGATTCCGAGAGACACATACATGTAATATACTTATTATAATGCCTGGTGTATAGAGAGCACTATTATTACTAGAGTATTGTTTTCCATAAAGTAAATCAGCCCAACTTTATGATTTTATTATTAATAACTCTTCAACGTATTTTTATCCATGATTCCATTTGCTATAAAATTTTTATCCACTCTTCCATTTGCTATAAAAATGACCAGTTATTACCGTTCCCCCCAAAAAGGTTGTACCTTCAACTATAGATTGATTATTAAATGATACTTTAGGTTTTATTAATTAATGTTTCATCGGCATTTGTCCTCCTCCAAAATTCCGTAGGAACAGTAGCTACTATGTCTTAAACCTTAAGGTTTGTAACGACTATCTTCACAGGACACAGGTCACTTAATAAATGAATTTAAGTTGGCTGGGTGGACATGGAGGTCTACTCAAGAGCGTATGCTCTGTTTAAGCCTCAGCTTAAGTCAACCTGAACAATGAATGCCTAGCGTTTTATTTTTAAAGGCTGGAATATCTATGTCTTTTAAAAAGGTGAGTTCTCCTGATGTTTACAGTGGAAAACAAATGATTATATTTTATAAAACATTGTGCAGACAAAATGTTGTTATTGTTAAGTGCCATCAAGTCAGTTCCAACTCATAGCAACCCTGTATACAGTCGAATAAATGCCTTTGTATAGTCAATATAAAGCACAAGTAAACATCTTTCTAGCATTCTTTGCTTTCATCCATCTGATGCGGCTTGAATTTTTGGCACCTCCCTGTTGATATACTGCTGCAATCCTTTTTGAATGATCTTCAGTAAAATTTTACTTAAATGTGATATTAATGATATTTTCATTGATATCCACATTCCACTGGGTCACCTCTCTTTGGAATGGACACAAATATGGATCTCTTCCAATTGGAGGACCAGGTAGCTCTCGTCCACATTTCTTGTCAGAGATGACTGAGAGAGTGCCTCCAGGGCTGCATCAGTTTGTTGCAAGATTTCAATTTGTATTCCATTAATTCCTGGAGGCTTATTTTTTTGCCAATGCCTTCAGTGCAGTTTGGATTCCTTCCATAAATTTTATTAGTGGTTCTTGGATCATATGGTACCTCTTGAAATGGTTGAATATCGACCAATTTTTTTTACTGGTACAGTGACTCTGTGTTTTCCTTCTATATTCTTTTTGATGCTTCATGCATCAGTCAATATTTTGTGCACAGAATCAATATTTCAACACGAGCCTTGAATTTTTTCTTCAGTTCTTTCAGCTCAAGAAATACTAAGCGAGTTCTTCCTTGTATTATAAAGATATGTACAAATACCTGGAGTATTTGTACATATCTTTATAATACTTTATACTTTGTCTTCTTGAGCCGTCCTTTGAAAGTTTCTGTTCAGCTCTCTTATTTAATTTCTTCCCGCTTCTTTAGCTTCTCTATGTTCAAGAGCAAGTTTCAGAGTGTCTTCTGACATCTATTTTGATCTTTTCTTTCTTTCCTGTGTTTTTAATGACCCTTCTATTTCTTCGTGTATGATGCTCTTGAAAGCATCTCACAACTCCTCTGATCTTCAGTAATTAGTATCTAATGCATCAAATCTGTTCTTAAGATGGTGTATAAATACAGGTGGGATATATTCCAAGTCATATTTTGGCTCTGGTGAACATGCTGTAATTTTCTTCAGCTTCTGCCTGAACTTGCAAAAGAGCAATTGGTGATCTGTTCTACAATTTGCCCTTGGCCTTATTTTAGCTGAAGATACTGAGCTTCTCCACTCTCTTTTTCCACAGATGCAGTGAAATTGATTCTTGTGTATTCCATCTGATAAGGTCCAGGTGTATAGTCACTGTTTATGTTGATGAAAAAAGGTATTTGCAATGAATAAGTCATTGGTCTTGAAAAAAAATCTATCATGTGATCTCCAGCATCATTTCTATAACCAAAGCTATTTGATCAACTACTGATCCGTCCTCTTTGTTTCCCACCTTCACATTCCAATCACCAGTAATTATCAATGCATTGTGATTACATGTTTATTCAATTTCAGACTGAAGAAGTTGATAGAATTCTTCAATTTCATCATCACTGGCTTTAGTGGTTGGTGCATAAACTTGAATAATAGTGGTATTAACTGTTTTTCCTTGTTGCTGTTGTAAAGTGCCATTTAGTTGGTTTCTACTGATAGGGACCCTGTATAGAATTTCCAAGGAGAGGCTGGTGTGGCCTTGCAATTCAAATGACCTTGGGGTCCAGTGCTTATGCTACAGTGTCATACCAGGACTCTAGTCTTCCTTGTAGGTGTATGGATATTATCCTATCACAGACAACATTGTACTTCATGATAGATCTTGAGATACTCTTTTTGATGGTGAATGTGATACCATTCCTCTTGAATTTGTTATTCCCGGCACAGCAAAGCATGATTTTCTGATTCCAAGTGGCCAATACCAATCCATTTCAGTTCACTAATGACTAGGATATAGATCTTTTTGTGTTCCATTTCATTTTTGACAACTTCCGATTTTCCTAGATCCATACTTCATAACTACATTCCATTCCCAATTATCATTTGATGTTTACCACTGTTGTCCTGGTGTGGCATTGTGGGCTAATGTGTCAGACTGCAAAGCCGTTTGAACTGCAAGGTCGGCAGTTCAAGCTCCTCAGCTGCTCCTCAGCAACCCTGTACATGGTCACTATGGGTCGGAATTGACTTGACAGCACTTATCAACAACAACAACAACAACAACAAAAGAAAATTAATAATAGCAGGGGCTGATTCTCTTCCAGTTAGCCCTCTTACAGTTTTATGTTGTGGTTTTTTGATCAAATAAAAAATTTTTTAAACTTTATCGTTGTTGAGTTTTAATCCTTATATTTTAATCTTAAAATATGGAAGGTACAGATGGAGGCACGGAAACGAGACATTTCTTGCAGAGACAATTAGAATTAACTCTTTGCCTCCTATGACTATTAAGTCTGTTGAGTCATTGCGTCTCATAGCAACCCTGTGTAGGGTTTCCGAGGAGCAGCTGGTAGGTTTGAACCACCAACCTTTTGGTTAGCAGTCCAGTGCTTATCCTACAGCGCCACACCAGGCCTCTTATAGTTAGGACTTTTTATTTTTATTTTTCATCATTCAACAATATTTGCTTCAATTCCCTCTGGTTTTCTGTTTTTTAATGTACACAAAAACACTCAGGAATATATAATCATTTAAACAACCAAAGGGCACATGCCACAGGCCTTGCAGTTCTATGTTGAATAAAAAAAAAACATGATTCATGTTCCTCATATTCCTCACTTAAAAATGATTGTTATGGAACAGATTTAACCAGATTAAAACATTTATGTTACCATTCTGTAATTCTAGTAGCCAATTGTTTTTGTGGGTTTAAGTCTTTTAAAATGTTAGTTCTCTCTACCACTTCTTCATTACACCCCAACTCACCCTTCTCATTCTCCTAATCTTGCAAAGGAAGTAGATCACAATGGTGGTGCCATCAGAGTTGGTGTCACCCACTAGAGCAACTCATGGTGTCAACCCTCCTCATGTTCCTCCTCCCAATCCAGACCATAGAGAGTCCTTACTAATGTTTCTTTTCACATTTAATCACAGAATAATATATGACAAATATAGTTATAAATTATTAAAAATAATATTTCTTCACTTATATGAATACTAACAAAATTGATTTGTAAAATCATCCTATAGTGAATAACAACATTATTAATAATTTTTTTGTTAATTTAACCTTATTTTTCTTTAATTGAGGAGTACTGAAGGTAGAGTAGATTAAGCGTTGAGCTGCTAACTACAAGTTTGGTTGTTCAAATCCACCAGCTGTTCCACAGGAGAAAGATGAGGCTCTCTGCTTCCGTAAAGATTTACAGTCTTACGAAAACCTAAGGAACAGTTCTACGCTGTCCTACAGGATCCTTACAGATTGGAATCAACTTTATAGTGGTCCGCAAGGTCAGCAGTTCGAAACTACCAGCTGTTCGGCAGGAGAAAGATGGGCTTTCTGCTCCCGTAAAGATTTACAGCCTTGGAAACCCTGTACAGGGTCGCTATGAATCAGAGCTGACTTCATGACACATAACAACAAAAACAGGTTTGTTTATATTTTTTCCTGTTAATTACTCCTTCATTTTTTAAAAAAAATATTAATACAGGTTCACAAATACTAATTACCACAAGACTGTAGCTAAACCATCAGACAAAATCAGCAACTATAAATCCACAAGCAGCAGCAGGAACAAAAGTGCCTGCTGGTAGTGTGTTCAGATGAAATCACATGATTTGAAGCATCATCGTAATTGGATAATAATGACAGCTCTGACTGAAGTGTATTTGAAAGTTCAAAAGTAAATGAGCATAGAGTTTCCACTTTGTAGGTATGCTGATATATGTAAGCGGGGCTTACAAAAAGGTTTTTGTTGGTATTGCCAACTATTGGGGATTATTTTCATTGAAATTATTCATTACTGCTGAAACCCTGCACAAAATTTTGAAAGACAGATATTTTGGTATCACCGCCTCTGACAGTGTCATTGGGTGCAATCTGCACCTCTGATATCCCCAGTGACACCACTGGATCAATATTAATTGTTCCACCTAAACTGTCAACCGCCTATGGAGTAATGGGAGTTGGATGAAAACTGCTTTCCTCAGCTATGTGAGAGCACTAGCCTGTACCTGTGTCTCTCACTGTTCACACATTCCTCTGTGCTGGAATTCAGGTCAGAAACTCTGTATCCCCACCTCCAGTCCTCCTCCTACTCTTACCACCCTCCCTTCTCAGGCCTCCCAAGAATGAATTCACAACCTTGGAATGAAGAAGGTGAACAGGGCCTTTTCTTTACTCATCTTAACAACTGTGCGCTGGCCTGGGTTTTCCCAAATGGAGTGAATTCATCAAATGTGTCGGGACAGAGGTGCTGTCTCTCATTAAGTGCACTCCAGCACAAAGGCATTCCTCTTATCAAAAGTCTGTGGCCCAGTGCCTGTACTCCTGGTTGTGAGATAGATACCTATAGAAGCTCTGTTAACTCTTTCAGGACCGAAATGAATGCACGATTCAGTATTACCATCCAATGTGAAATGATCATTCAAAACGCTGGTTGGGGAAATAAGGATTATAATTCAAAAACAATTAAAAACATTATTCACTTAAAAGTTATAAAATGATGCCATTCAGAAAGTGAACCACAGGAACAAAGTTCACTGTTGACTGGGCTGTCAGGGAAGGCTATCAAGATACTTCTTCCTGTGACTATCCAATTTCCATGTCTTCTTCAAAGCGTAGCTCAGCTTTCACTGGATCTAGGAAGCCTTCCTTGACGACCAAGACCTACACGGAGCTATCCTATCCCTCCTTTGATCTTTTATTACCTATATTTGGGACAGTAATCTTACGGTTTAAGGAGCTCTGGTAGCGTAGTAGTTACAAGTCAGGCTGCCAACCTCAAGGTCAGCAATTCAAAACTACCAGCAGTCCTGCGGGAGAAAAATGAGGCGTTCTGCTCCCGTAAAGACTTATAGCCTCGGAAACCCTGTGCAGGGTCACTATGAGTCGGAATTGACTCCACAGTACTTAACAACAACAACAACAATCTTATGGTTTGAATTTGTCTTGACTTTCTACTCATGTATATCCTGCCTTTCCATCTAGGTTGCAACTTCTTTGAGAACAGGAACCTAGTCTTATACATCACATCCTACACAAAGTCAATTCTGAATCTTCAACCATGAAGATCTTCATTCCTTTTACTAACTAACCCAGGTACGAACTATTCTTCAAGATCCACCATAAACCCACTTAGAGTCTATATAAGAACAATGTGTTAATGTAAATGCAACTTCAAGACAAACCCTTCAGGAGTCCTTTGTAAATCAGAACATCACACTCTAAGCCTCTCCTATAAAAACATTCTGGATCAGCCTGTGACAATGATCTGCTCTACAGCCTTCACCAGCCATTCCAAAGAGAAAATAATAATTTAACAGTCTCTAATTTTTATTGTCATTACAATTCATTATTGTTGCTTAATTATAGTCACCCTTGCATTTATCTTTCTCCTTCTTGTTGTTATTGTTGTGTGTTTTTGAGTTGGTTTCAACTCATAGCGACCCTGTATAAGGCTTCTGAAAAGGATCCTTGGTAGCAAAATAGATTATGAGCTGGGCTGCTAACCACAATGGCAGTAGTTTGAATGTACCAGTCGCTCTGCAGGAAAAAGATGAGGCTTTCTGTTCCTCTGAAGATTTAGCTAGTGCCTTGGAAACCCTCTACAGGGTCGCTCTGAGTTGGAATCGACTTGGTGTGGCTGGTGGACATCAAACTCTTTAAGTAAATGACATGGAGAGATGTACTGATGCATTCGGATCACATAGACATTGCAGGGAACTTCCTTTCCTTTGTAGCTTTTCCTGATGAGGTAGATCAATCTCACTGCCTATAACCCGTGGTCCCTGCAATGTTGCTCTCACACTCTAAGTGCAAACATATACTTCTCCAACTGGTACCCACTAAACAAATTTTATTGAAGTCAGTTAAAACTTACCAATTAGAACAAGGTGTGGCATTGTCGATTAATGCAATGGACTGCAAAGTCAGTTTAACCGCAAGGTCGGCAGTTCAAGCTTACCAGCCGCTCCTTGGAAACCCTATACAGGGTCGCTATGAGTCAGAACTGACACTAGGGCACTTAACAAAAACAACAGCAACCTGTTCTAAAGTACTAATTAGCTGACATTTTGTTCCAAGATAGCCAACTGACATAAAAAGCAGCAGATACAAGGGGGGTTTCAGAAAGTTCATGGAAAATTTCCATTACTATTCACTTCCATTTTTCCACAAACTTTTAAAAGACCCTTTGTATTTATTGATCACCATGCAAGACCCTGTGCTAGATGATGTGACAGTTAAGTTCACAAAACAGTGACTATTTTAAAAATTATTGTGAAAAGAAAAACACAATGCAATGAGAAATATATGATAAAATAGCTAAATAAAGCTCATCTTGCTCTGTCAAAATTGGGCAAAAACACTCTTTCACCCTGTGCTCACAGCGAAACCTGACTAACGATGAATCAATCTTTGCAAGCCCTTGGCAATGCCCATCTATTTTAGGCATTATCAGATTCTGAGTCACCTTACTTTTGCAGTTTGTTCTGCAAATTCCCCCTCACTTTATGTAAGGAAACAGACTCTTAAGAATCCTAAATTTGAGGTTGCCCAGAGTCCTGGTGTGGTGCTGTAGGTTAAGCACTGGACTGCTAACCACAAGTTCAGTGGTTTAAACCCACCAGCAGCTCTTCAGAGACCTTATACAGAGTCACTATGAGTTGGCACTGATTTGATGGCTCTTAACAGCAACAACAACAACAACATGAGGTTGTCTGGAGTCCTGGTGTGCTGCTGTAGATTAAAGACTAGACTGCTAACCACAAGATCAGAGGTTCAAATCCACCAGCAGCTCCTCAGAATGCCTATGAAGGGTCTCTATGAGTTGGAACCAACTCGACAGCACTTTACAACATGAGTTTATCTGGGAGTTCTTCACCTTTCTTTCTTTCTTTTTTCTCTTTTTGCCAAAGATTCTGGTGCAATCTTTGTTGCTGTTGTTTAGTGCTGTCAAGTGAGCTTCAATTCACAGTGACCCCGTATAAGGTTTCCAAGGAGCGGCTGGGGGGTTTGAACCTCCAACCTTGAGGTTAATAGTCCAATACTTATCCTATAGTGCCACACCAGGATTCCAGTGAGGCATTTGGATACTTTTTTAATGCACAAACTGAAATATATAATAGTGATTCCCATTATTTAGTGTTTACGAATAGTCAAACCTAATCTATGGTGTCAGAATACATGGTTAGTTTCAGGATTTTGTGACTGGAAAGGACATGAGGGCGCCTTTTAGGGTGCTAGTAACACTCACCCTTGTTTCTTGTTCTGTTACTAGCTGTCCAGCTATATTTACCTTAGGAAAACTCGTTGAGCTATACACTTAGGCTTTGTGTACTTTTCTGGATGTATGTTCTAATTCAGTGAAAAAGTTCAAAAATAAAATGATAGATAAGATTACACTGAAATACTGTTCTATTCACAGATGCTTAAGGGATCCCCACCCTAGGTTAGATCTTAGGTTAAGAACGCAGAGAAAAGAGGTAGGGGTATACAAAGATACGAGATAAGGGCCTCTCACTTCTAGGAGTTGATCATCTAGTTCAGAGAAAAAGGCTGACAAACCTGAAATTTGAAGAGACTTCATGAGTACGCTTGATAAGTGCCAAATGAGAGTGAAAGCCCAATAAAAAAGGGAGAATAAATAATTTGCTTAAGTGTCGAAGCAGAATAAGTACAGGATGTGGAATCTGAGCTGTAAATATAAGGGTGTGGAAGTTCTGGCTAAATTGAAGGGAGAACATCCATTCCTCTTGCAGCATGGTCCGTTAAGCACTTGGGAAAGTTTGTTTCTGACTACGATGAAGGAAGCAGGTTAGGAGGTATTATTGAAACAAAGCTAGTGAGTACAGAATGGAAAGTGGAATTTGAACTTCAATATTATTAATATGAACTCACTTAATGGAAATGCAAAATGGTACTGCTGCTTTGGGAAAGAGTTTGATGGCTCCTCAAAAAGTTAAATGTAGAATTACTTTCTCCATTGCCATCAGGTTGTTTCCGACCCATAATGACCCCGTATAGCGCTTCCAAGGCTGCACATTTTTCATGGGAGCAAAAACATCTTTCTCCCGAGGAGCAGCTGGTGAGTTTCAGCTGTCAGACTAGTGGTTAAAAGTCCAGTACTTATCAGATAATTACCTCATCACTTGGTAATTCCACTCCTAGTCAAGAAACTTGACAGCAGCGATGTAGACAAAAGTACACCAATGTGCATTGCAGCACTGTTCAGTACAGCCCCAAAGTGGAAACAGCTAAATGTCCATCAACAGGTGTATTCAAAAAACAAGATCTGGTATATACCAAAAACCTCACTGTCAGTTGAGTACATTTGAACTCATAGCAACCCTATGGGAGAGAGTAGAACTGTCCCATAGAATTTCCAAGAGTATAAATATTTACAGAAGCAGATTGCCACATATTTCTCCTGCAGAGTAGCTTGGTGGGTTTAAACTGTCAACCTTTCAATTAGCAGCTAAGTGCTTTAACCGCTCAGCCATAAAGAGAAATTAAGTCCTGATACATGCTACAACATGAATGGACCTTGAAAACATTACGCTAAATGAAGCAAATGAATCACAAAAGGACAAATACTGTATGATCCCACTTATATTAAATATCAAGAAAGTTTATTAGTGATTACCAGGGGCAAGAGGAAGAGGAAAAGTGAGTTATTTTTTTCAGAAGCAGTGAGTTTCTCTTTATGGTGGGTGCACATGGTGGCGATGGGTGTACATCATGATAAATGTAATTGGTGTCACCAAGCTGTACACATGAAAACTGTTGAATTGACAGATGTGGTATATGCAAAGAGCGTCAAAGGTTTAGAGACAAATTCCATTCTCTTTTAATTCTGTTGTTTCCAAGAATTTGTTGAAGCCCCATATAGGATAAGCAATGGATTGCTAGCAGTAAACCTGATTTGTTGTTGTTGTTATGTGCCGTGGGGTCGGTTCCGACTCATAGTAACCCTGTACAGGGTTTCCAAGGCTGTAAATCTTTACGGGAGCAGAAAGCCTTATCTTTCTCCCCCAGAACAGCTGGTAGTTTCGAACTGCTGACCTTGCGGTTTGCAGCCCGATTCGTAACCACTACGCTACCAGAGCTCCTTAATAAAGCTGATAGTTTAAACCAATCACACAGTACCCAGGAAAATATGAGACTTTCTGCTTTTGTGAAGATTCAAAGACTAAGAAACCCCATATAGGGTCAGAATGAGTTGGAAGTGACTCGATAGCAGTGGGTTTGTTTTGGTTTTTGTACACACACACACACACACACAAGTTAATAGGAAACCATTGAAGAGTTTTTAGCAAGACAGCAAGATTGAATGTTGTTTTTAATCAATTTATTCAGTTCAATTTGTTATTGCTTTGTTATTGTTAGGAGCCATCGAGATGGTTCCAAGTCATAGCAACCCTATGCAGAACAGAATGAAACACTCACTGCCTGGTCCTGTGACATCCTCACAATTGTTGCTACGCTTGAGCCCATTGCTGATGCAACTGTGCCAATCCATCTCATTAGGGATCTTCCTCTTTTCTGATAAGCCTCAACTTTACCAAGCATGATGTCCTTCTCAGGGGAAAGGTTCAAGTTAGCAAGCGTTTCTTAAATGCCTGCTAGATGCACTGGTGTTGCACCATAGGATAATCAAAAGGTTGGCAGTCCTAACCCATCAGCTACTCCTCTGAAACTGCATACAGAGTTGCTATGAGTCGGAGACGACTTGATGACACTTACCAACAGCAACAGCTTCACTGGACTTCTAGCCACAGGTCAACAGTTCAAATTCACCAGCTGCTTGCTCTTCAGGAGAAAGATGAGCCTTTCTATTGTGGTAAGGATTTACAGCTTAGAAAACCCTATACAGTGTGGCTATATCCATGGAAAAGTAGGTAGGTAGTAGGTTGTTCTTGTTAAGTGCCATCAAGTTGGTTCTGACTCATAGCAACTCTGTATAGGGTTTCCGAGGAGTGGCTGGTGGGTTTGAACTGCTGACATTTTATTAGCAGTCCAGTACTAATAAAAACAAAACAGAAAACATTAATAGGAAACCCCTGAAAGGCCACATCTGTTGTTGTTAAGTGCTGTCGAGTTGGTTCCGACTCATAGTGACCCTATATAGGGTTTCCAAGGAGCGGCTGGTGGGTGTGAACTACCAACCTGTGGTTCAAACTGATCTTGCAGTCCAGTGCTTTACCCTACAGTGACACACCAGGACTCACTATATTTAGATGGGTCTAAATTAGATCGCAGTTTATTCAAAACCACAACACTTTAGATAGTACTGATCAAGCAAAACTGGGGCAAAAAGACAATAAGGTATGTTTCTATCTGGGTCAAAAACAAGCCTCAAAATATTTAGCTGGAGTGTTTCCAAATGTACTGTTTGTCCAAGTGTTTTCCCTTCAGGCAATGTTCTTTTTAACACGCAAAATGTTGGGCCTGCAAAGAAGATTAGACACCTAAGGAAGGCAGCAGATTTTAATAACTACTGAATAACTCAGTGATTCACCCTAATATTGTTCGTTGTTAACTATTTTGGAAGTTTGACAATGAAAACGGACCATTGGAGAAGCCCACTAAGTATATAAAACCCACATGGTAAGGAAAGCTTCTAAACTCCCAGTATACTCTGGTTTTCCTACTAGTCTCTAAAGATTATCACACTTGAGTTTTGAATTTCAAAATTATCAGTTCCACATCGGGAAACATAGTGGAGATGGCTGATTTCAGCAAGGTTCTGTGTTCCTTTCAGAGCCTGAAAGCCAATCTGTCTCTGTCATCCTGACTACCAGTCAAGACATGCTTTATGGTGAACACATACTACCCAGACTACATGGCTTTCAAGAAAACATTTCTTTTCTGAAGACCGGTATTAATATTTTTTATTATGAAGTGAAGGTTAGTAAAAAAAAAAAATTATTAAGAATCTGTGTTGAAGACCCTCCTCTAAGAAGTGGTTTCTCAGCTGCATTTACTGCTGGGCAAATATTTTGTTGTTACAACCCCAGGAAATAGAAGTTCCCAGTTGTTGTTGTTGTTAAGTGCTGTTGAGTCAGTGCCAACTCATAGTGACCCTTTATAGGGTTTCCAAAGAGCAGCTGGTGGGTTGAACCATCGACCTTTCTATTTGTAGACCAGTGCTTATCCTACAATTCTTTTTTCTCTCTCTTTGTATGTTTCTCTCTCTCTTTCAGAGTCTCTTAGAATATAAGATGCCCTTACTTGAATGGTTATTATAAAGATCACAAATGGGTTGTAGTAAGAAGTGCTGTTCACTGTTAATTTTATATTGGCATAGATTCATTTAATTAACAACATTTTAATACTCACATTCAGATTTTCATAGCCCACTTATTTTTGTACTTAGTTCAAGAATGGAGTTGTATCTCAGAGCAATAATGAAAGGAGTATGTCTTCATGTTGTTGTTGTTGTTGTTATGTGCCGTGGAGTCGGTTCTGACTCATAGTGACCCTGTACAGGGTTTCCAAGGCTGTAAATCTTTACGGGAGCAGAAAGCCTCATCTTTCTCCCGCGGAACAGCTGGTAGTTTCGAACTGCTGTCCCTGAGGTTCGCAGGCTGATTCGTAACCACTACGCTACTACAGCAAAGTGAAACTGTTCTGCATAATCTCACCTGAACTGCTGAGTGAAAGCCTTTTGTCATTGACATTCTGGCCTCTAAAAAACTATTTTCCAATCCCAAGCCTGGAAAAAGCCAAAACAGAAAGCTTTGACATCGGTTCTTGAAGAACGCCCAAGTATATATGTGTGTGTATGTATATGTGCATGTCTAATTATAAATATGGAGTCCTGGTGTGGCGCTGTGGGTTAATGTGTCAGACTGCAACGTCATTTGAACTGCAAGGTCGGTGGTTCAAGCTCACCAGCTGCTCCTTGGAAACCCTATACAGGGTCGCTATGGGTCAGAAATGACTCAATGGCACTTAACAACAACAACAATTATATAAATATATGAACTTTCAACTCTCTATATAGTTATGAATTAAACTTTTATTTTGCACATGTAAATATTTCCCAAAATGTGTCTATTAATTTTTTTATGATACATTTTTTATAAAATAGTTTTAAAAGTGATTCAGTGTATCAATATTTTTTCATGCTTTCAGATTTTTATAACATATTTTAAAAATCATACCCTACTTCACACTTGAGAATATTTTGCTACATTCTATCCTACAGTTTTGACAGTTTTAAAAACTTACATTAAAAACTTTAATATACCTTGAAAGTATTTTAGTGTACTGTATGAAATAGAGATTAGACATTTTTTTCAAAATTGATACTCAAGAATCTCCAATTGGTTTGAGATACTACTTTTGCTATATCTTAAATTCACATGTATACTTGGATTGTTGCTATGTTGTTGTTAGGCTCCATTGAATGGGTACTGATTCATAGCAACCCTATGCACAACAGAACGAAACACTGACCAATCCTATGCCAACCTTACAATCGTCTTTATGCTTGAGTCCATTGCTGCTGCCACTGTGCCAATCCATCTCATTGGGGGTCTTACTCTTTTTCCCCAACGCTCCACTTTACCAAACTTATATATCCTTCTACAGGGAATGGTCCCTCATAACAATATGTCTGAAGCATGAGAGATGAAGTCTGGCCATCCTAGTGTACAACACAGATTGGTTTGTTCTTTTGAGAGTTCACTGTACTTTCAATATTCTCCTCCAACATCATAGCTCAAATGCATCAATCTTTCTACAGTCTTCCTTATTCACTGTCCAGCTTTGACATGTATATGAGGTTACTGAAAATACCATGGCCTGGGTCAGGCGCACCTTAGTCTCAGAATGACATCTTTGCTCTTGAACACGTTAAAGAGGTTTTGTGCAGCAGATTTGTCTAAGGCAACATGTCATTTGATTTCTTGACTGCTGCTTCCTTGAGTCTTGATGGTTGATCAGAGCAAAATGAATTGCTTGACAACTTCAATATTTTCTCCATTTAGATGGATACTGTTTATTGGTCCAGTGGTGTGGATTTTTGGTTTCTTTACATCGAGGTACAATCCATATTTTCATTAGTATTTAACGTCTCTTTGCTTTCAGCAAGCAAGGTTGTATCATCTGCATATCGCAGGTTATTAATGAATCTTCCTCCAATCCTGATGCCACGTTTTTCTTCATATAACCCAGTTTCTCGGATTATTTGCTTGGCATACAGGTTGAATCAGTATGGTGAAAGAATATAACCCTGGTGCACACCTTTCTTAATTTTAAACCTTTCCTAATTTTAAAACAAGGAGCTCTGGTAGCGTAGTGGTTACGAATCAGGCTGTGAACCGCAAGTTTAGCAGTTAGAAAGTACCAGCTGCTCCGCAGGAGAAAGATGAGGCTTTCTGCTCCCGTAAAGATTTACAGCCTCAGAAACCTTGTGCAGGGTCGCTAGGGGTCGGAACCGACTCGACGGCACTTAACAACAACAACCACAATTTTAAAACATTCGGTGTTCCCTTATTCTGTTTGAATAACTGCTTCTTGCTCAATGTACAGGTTCCTCATGAGCACAACTAAGTGTTCTGGAATACTCATTCTCTACAATGTTGTCCATAGCTTGTCATGATTCATACAATTGAAAGCCTACTCATAGTCAATAAAGCATAGGTAAACATCTTTCTGATATTCTTTTCTTTCAGTCAAGATCCACCTGATGTCAGCAATGATATCCCTTGTTCCATGTCCTCTTCTGAATCCGGCTTGAACCTCTGATGGTTCTCTGTCAATGTCCGGTTGAAGCTGTTTCTGTATTATCTTTAGCAAAATTTTACTTGCAGGTGATATTAATGATATTGTACAATGTTTTCCGCATTCTGTTGGGTTCACCTCTTTTTGGAATGGACACAAATATGGATTTCATCCAGTCAGCTGGCCAGGTAGCTGTCTTCCAAACTTCATAGCCTAGACGAGTGAGTGCCTCCACTGCTGCATCAGTTTGCTGAAAGATTTCAATTTGTATTCCATCAATTCCCAGTGCTTTGTTCTTTGCCAATGTGTTTAATTAACCTTGGGCTTCTTCCTTCCATATCATTTTGGCTATTGAAACGGTTGAACACTGGCCATTTCTTTTTGCTACAGCAACTGTGTATTCCTTCAATCTTATTTTGATGCTTTCTGCATCATTTAGTATTTTGCCCATATTCAATATTGCAGGTCGAGTCTTGAATTTTCTATTCAGTTCCCTCAGCTTGACAAATACTGAGTGTGTTCTTCCCTTTGGGTTTTGTAACTCCTGGTCTTTGCACATTTCGTTATAATATTTAACCTTGCCTTCTTGAGCTTCCTTTTGAAATTTTCTATCCAGCTCTTTTACCTCCTAATTTCTTCCATTTGTTTTAACATCTCTACACTGGAGAGCAAGTTTCAGAGTCTCTTCCGGCTTCCATTTTGGTCTTTTCCTTCTTTCTTGTCTTCTTATTGACCTTTTACTTTCACTCTGCATGTTGTGCTTGATTTTAATCAAACAACTCTTCTAGTGTTCATTCTTAGTGTCTATTGCATCAAAGCTGTTCTTGAGATGATCTCTAAATTCAGATGGGTTATGTTCAAGGTCATAGTTTGGCTCTCGTTGCCTTGTTTTAATTTTTTCAGCTTCTGCCTGAACTTGCACATCAGCAATTGACCTTGCACAATCTGCCCCTGACCTTATTTTGGCTGATGATATAGAGCGCTTCCACCGTCTCTTTCCACAGATGTAGTCAATTTGATTTCTGTGTATTCCATCTGGTGAGGTCCATGTGTATAATTATCTTTTATGTTGTTTAAAAAAGATATTTGCAATGAAAAAGTCATTGGTTTTCAAATCTCCTTCCAAGACTGAAACTCAAAGGGAACACATGAGCAGGCTTGTAAGCTCACTGGTGACCACGTTGATCTACTTGTGAGTGAAAGTAGGGGAATGG
Organism: Chrysochloris asiatica; assembly: GCF_000296735.1. Taxonomy (NCBI): domain Eukaryota; kingdom Metazoa; phylum Chordata; class Mammalia; order Afrosoricida; family Chrysochloridae; genus Chrysochloris; species Chrysochloris asiatica. The sequence goes on along the minus strand of NW_006408677.1, from coordinate 1,566,810 downwards.
CAGTAATGAAGAGATGGGCTGAGTTCAACCATGTTCCATACACTCCTATTGACCTTAAGATGAGAGAGAGAAGTGGAAGGGTTGGTTGGTCTAAAGTTTGTGGAGACTTTGGAACTACACAGGGGGCTGGAGCTGACAGTGAAGCATCTAGCTGATACGAACTGGGAGGAGGCAGGCAAGAACTCCCAAACTTGCAGATAGTACCCATTTGACATAGCTTGGATGGCTTGTTAGCCATACTTGACTGGTGGTGGTAGTGGTGGTTATGTGCTGTGGAATCGGTTCCAACTCATAGCGACCCTGTACAGGATTTCCAAGGCTATACATCTTTATCGGAGCAGAAAGCCTCATCTGTCTCTTGTGGAACAGCTGGTAGTTTGAACTGCTGACACTGAGGTTAGCAGCACTATGCTACCAGAGCACCTTAGAACTTGACTAGAGGAAGATAAAGAAATTTGATACAGGAATCAAGTGTAAATTGCTACAATTTGATGAACTTGACCTTTACTTATGGATGTAGTAGCTCAAAATACCAACCGAGAGGGAAGGAGTATTCACATCAAGGATCAGACCTATCCCCTCAGTACGTTATAGGGACAGACAACTTAGACATTGGCTACCTAAAATAGGGGGGCTATAAAGGCATGACGTGGCTGGTTTACAAGTTTTCAAGAGGGAGTTTAGTTTCAGAATGTGTGGAGGAAGGTAGAATCCCCACTGAATTGTTTTCATCTTGTCTAGATGGATATGGTGAAAGGAGATGGGGATAGGGTATTTTTGATTCAATAGTGAGTAATTGTAATCATGACTAATTATTGAAATTGTCACAATTGTAAAGGTACAAGTTGTATAACAAAAAGGGGGGAGTAATTAATCTTGCATCCCAGGAAGAGAGGACCCTAGGACCATCAAGAGGGAAAAGCAAGAGTGAAACGTGGGATCCTAACCAGACAAGCAATGACACCTGAGATGGAAGCAGAGATGATGACATGGAGAGATAGAGCAGCTGAGGACTCTAGACTCATGGAAAGAGAAAGGCTGTGTGCTGGTGGCCTGGAGGCAGGCTTGCAGAATGTGCCCTTTGGTTGTTTAAATTATTATATATTCCTGAGTGTTTTTGTGTATATCAAAAAAAGGGAGGGGTGAATAGAGACAAATATTGTTAACTGATGGTGCATGGAGTGTAATCATTGCAATGAAACAAAATGTGATTGGTTGAGTGCAAAACTGATTTTCTACCATGTAAACTATCACTTAATTCACAATAAAAGCTTTAAAAAGCAAATAAAAGTAAACTTAAAAAAAAAAAAAAAAGTAAAAGTCGTTGGTCTTGGCAAAATTCTATCATGTGATCTCCAGCATAGTTTCTATCAGGAAGGCCATATTTTCCATCTACTGATCCTTCTTCTTTGTTTTCAATCTTTGCATTCCAACCACCAGTAATTATCAGCATATCCTGAATACATGTTTGATCAATATCAGAATGAAGAAGTTGGTAGAATTCTTCAATTTCATTATCACTGGCTTTAGTGGTTGGTGTGTAAATTTGAATATTAATCGGTCTTCCTTGTAGGCGGATGGATATTATCCTATCCAGACAGTGTTGTACTTCAAGACACATCTTGCTATGCTCTTTCTCATGATGAATCCGATGCCATTTCTTTTCAATTTGTCATTCTCGGCATAGTAAAACATGTTATTGTCAGAATCAAAATGGTCAATATCATTCCATTTCAGCTCACTAATGCCTAGGATATCAATGTTTATACGTTCCATCTCGTTTTTAACAACTTCTAATGCTCTGAGAATCATACTTCATACATTCCATGTTTAGATTATTAATGGATGTTTACAGCTGTTTCTCTTCATTTTGAGTTGTGCCCCATCAGCAGATAAAGGTCCCAAAAGCTTTACTTCATTCATGTCACCACGGTCAACTCTACTTTGACGAGGTAGCTCTTCCTCAGTCGTATTTTGAGTGACTTCCAATCTGAGGGGCTCATCTTCTGGCACTATATCTGACAGTTTTCTGGTGCTCTTCATGATGTTTCAATATTCAGTATTCTGGCGCTGACAGTGTTCCACTGATATTCACAAAGTTTTCAGTGACTAAATATTCAGAAGTTGTCTTCTTCCTAGTCTGTCTTCATCTGGAAGCTCATCTGAAACCTGATCACTATGTGTGATCCTACTGGTATTTAAAATACCTATGGCATAATTTCCAGAATCACAGCAACATGCAAGCCACCACAGTACAACAAACTGACAGGCGAGTGGCAAATATGCTTGGATATTTTTCTGAAATTAGGAGTTTCTTGAAAATCTTTAGAAATCTACACTTCCTTTGCCCCAGCAGTCCTATTTCCAATTTTATATCCTTAGCAAAATCATTGTTGTTAAGTGCTGTCGAATCAATTCCGACTCATAATGACCCTGTAAAGGGTTTCCAAAGAGCAACTGGTGGGTTTGAACCATTGATCTTGTGGTCAGTAGCCCAGTACTGATTCTATAGCACCACACCAGGACTACAAGGGAAATCATGGGCAGGTTTAAAGCCTCAGTTATAAGAAAGTTACAGAGCTCTGGTAGCATAGTGGTTATGAATCGGACTACGAACTGTAAGATCAGTTGTTCCACAGGATAAAGATGAGGCTTTCTGCTCCCATAAAGATTTACAGCCTCAGAAACCCTGTACAGGGTTGCTATGAGTTGGAACCAATTCCATGGCACATAACCACCACCACCACCACCACCACCACCACCATAAGAATGTTAATCACAGCATTACTTACAAGACCTCACATTGAAAATGATAAAAAATGCTTAATAATAGGAAAGTAATTTAATAAATTATGGTATATCCATTTGATATGATACTCGTGGTTGTTAGTGCCATCGAGTTGGTTCTAATTCATAGCGACCCTGTATAGGGTCCCCACAGAGTATTTGGTGGGTTTGAACCACCAACCTTGTTGTTAGCAGTCTAGTTCTTATCCTACAGTGCCACACCAGGACTTGGATATGATAATATACAACCATTTGGTAATCATTAAACAATCACACACTCGTATAAGCCTGTTTGGGGATATGAAATATATTCATGATATAAAAGGTCACAAAGTCATATGTACAATATGATTGTTGTTCTTGTTAATGATTGCATTCCTATAAATTACAAATACACATACATGAACAAAAATATTGTAAGGAGATGCACCAAAAATTTTACTAAGTTGGATTATGAGTAATCTTATTTTCTTCCTTGTGCTTTGCTATATTTTCATATTTTCTATAATGAAGACATTTTACTTTTATAACCAGGAAATTATAAATGTTATTTTGAAAATAAAATTTGCAATAGTTGTACATTAACAAGTGATAATTAAACTAAAATATGGAACATAGTCTTTTATTGTAGTAAATATATTTCATAACAAGGTCAAATTAATTGTCAGGAAGTTAACCATATACTAATTTGTGAAAATCTCTTTAATTAAAGGAACATCTTTTTTTCTCCTTTAATCTATTAATGTGGCAAATCTACACTTATATGTGTTTTAATATTAAAACTAGAGTCCTGGTGTGGTCCTGTAGGGTAAGCACCGGACTAATAACCTCAAGGAGTCCTGGTGTCAGACTGCAAAGTAATTTGAACTGCAAGGTCAGTAGTTCAAGCTCACCAGCTACTCCTTGGAAACCCTATACAGGGTCGCTATGGGTTGGAATCCACTCAACGTCACTTAACAACAACAACAACAATAACCTCAAAGTCGGCAGTTCAAACCTACCAGGTGCTCCTCAGAAACCCTGTACAATGTTGCTATAGGTTGGAACTGATTCCAAGGCACTTAACAACAGCAATGTTAGAACTACCATTGCATTCCTGGGATAAATTCAACATGTTGAGATAAAGTTTTCTTTTTTATATTTTGATTGTGTTAGTTTATATCCTGATAGTTTTGTTTACGATTTTCACATTTATGCCCATAAAGAAACTGGTCAGTAATTTTTCGTTTTGATTTGTTTTATTGTCATTATTTCTCTCTTTATGGTTACCCTTATCTCATAGAACAGATTGGGGTGTGCTCCCTTTAGTTATTTATTTTTCTATTTTCTGGAAGAAGTTCTATAAAAATTGGGATAATCTGTCATAGATAGATTTGGTAGAATTTACCTGCAAAACAATCTTGCTGACCCAGATATTTTTGTTTGTGAAAAGATTTTAGCTACGGTATGAATTTCCTTAGTTATACTTCTAGGAATTTGTCCAAATTATTTAAGGCAAAATTTATTGACATAAAATTGTTCATAATATCATCTGATTATATTTTTAGTATCTGGAGCATCTTAGTATTTTATATTATTTGCGACCTTTTTTCTTTGATCAATCTTGACAGAGGTCTGTCACTTTTACTACTCTGTTCACAGAAGCAACTTTTGACTTGATCTTCTTTACTCTGTTTATTTCTATTTCATTGATTTGTAAGTACTACTTTTATTTTCTTCAATTTTAAAAATATTTCTTCTATTTTTTTTTTCTAGCTTTTTAAGCCAGATGCCTATTTGCTTAATTTTCAGCTTATTTTTTTTTTCTTTTCTTAACTTTTTATTGAGAATTGAGTGAAGATTTACAGAGCAGATCATCAGTTTTACATTTAACAAATCATGTACTTTGCTTCACTGCATGGTTGCAAACCTCTCCATGTGCCAACATTAATAGCATTTACCTCTACTTACTTTAACTATTATTGCATGCCTCCCTGTGTCTCCCACTGCCTTCATCTTTCTTCTGCTAGCATCCTTCTTGTTCTATATTGCCTACCCTGTCACCCATATTAACACCTCTAACCCATGAATAATTTTCCTTCCTCCACCGCTGTAACCATCATAGAATGTTTCTTTTATCATGAAAGATTTTTTAAAACTTTTTACTACATTGGTCTCATACAATGCTTGTCTTTTTGTGATTGACTAATTTCATTCAGCATGTCCTCCAGGTTCAACCATGTTGAAAGGTGTTTCACAGATTCATCATTATTCTTCAATGTTTTTGTAGTATTCCATTGTGTGTATGTACCAAAGTGTGTTTAACCATTCTGCTGATGGGCATTTAGGCTGTCTCTATCATTTTTTTATTATTATTATTAAAGATTTTTATTGTGGATTGAGTGAAAGTTTACAGGGCATATCATCAGTTTTACATTCAACAAATCATATACCTTGTTTCATTTCATTGATTATAATCCCCTCCATGCACCATCAGTTAACAGTATTTCTCTCTATCCACTTTAGCTTTTTAAAAAACAAAAACAAAAAACCCACTCAGGCATATATAATAATTTACATCTCCAAAGGGCACATTCTGCAAGTCTGCCTCCTGGCCACCAGCTCTCAGTCCCTCTCTTCTCATGAATCTAGAGTCCTCAGCCGCTCCCCCTCTCCATGCCCACATCTCTGCCTCCATCTCTGGTGTTGCTGCTTCTCTGGAAAAGGTCCCGCATTCTGCTTGTGTGCTTCTCTCTTGATGGTCCTAGGGTCCTCTGTTTCTGGACTGTAAGATTAACCACTCCCCTTTTTTTGTTACAAAACTTCTACCTTTACAATTGTAACAGTCACAATTAGTCATGATAACAATCATTCACTATAGAATCTTACGAATCTTATCCCCATCTCTTTTCACCAGACCCATCTAGACAAGATGACAGCTATTCAGTGGGGACTTTTTTTTTCCCCCATACTCTTAAACTAAACTCCCTCTTGAAACCTTGTAAGCTAGTCACTTCGTGCCTTTATTGCCCCCATATTTTAGGTAGCCAATGTCTAAGTTGCCCGTCCCTATCTACTCTGTGTACAGAGCGGATAGCATTGATACTTGATTTGATTATTATTTTTTAATGTCAGTATTGAAAGCTATATATTTTCTTTTATACCTTTCACTACATCCAATATGGTTTGATATGTAGCATTATCATTAGCATTCAGTTCTTTTAAGTTTTTATTGTTAGCTCTTTTTTTTAACTTATATTATATTAAAGATCTAAATGTAGGTGGATTAAAAAATATATCTCTGGGGATTTAAAAAACATCTTTTTGTTATTGACTTCTAATTTAATTGCAGTGTGGTTACAGAATATGTTCTGCAGATAACCGATTTCTTTGGGTTCTGTTGTAATTAGCTTTATGATGCAGAGTGCATGGTCAATTTTTACATAAGTCATATTTGTGCTTGAGAGAAATGCATATTCTCTAATTGTTGGGTGCAGTACTCTATAAACTTTCATTATATCAACCTTGTTAATTAGATTGTAAAAATATTCTAATCTTTGTTAATTTGTAATCTGTTTAAAGTATCAATAATTGAGGGAGGTGTTTTTAATCTCTCTCTAAAATGGTAGCTTTTGCATCACATTGTTCCTTCATAGGTTATCTTTCTGCTTTTGATATCTTCTTTAAGCTGGGGGTGTCCTGGCGTTTCACTACAAATGTCTTTAGGCTAGGATTCTCTCTCTCTACCTCACTGTGGGAAGCAGGACCAGTGACATTTTAGTACCTTTTGCATATATATGACTAACCCACTTGCCTTTTTTTAGAGGCTATCAAGCCATTCAAAATGTGGAGGTTTCAGGTAAGGACCTAAGGAATTCTTTATCTCTAAAATGTATTTCTTTGTGGTTGTTAAGTGCTGTCAAGGCAATTCCAACTTTGCAGTCCAGTGCATTAACCCATAGTGCCACACCAGGACTCCTTTAAAGGCTTGATGTGAAACAAATACTGAGCATTACGGTTTCACTTTTTTTTTTTTTTTCCATAAACGTTAAAGCCCTCTTTAGAGTCTTGGTGTGGTGCTGCAGAATAATGCACTGAATCATAAGGTCAGTTTGAACCCCAAGGTCGGAGATTCAAACCCACCAGCTGCTCCTCGGAAATCTTATACAGGGTTACTATGGGATGGAACTGACTCAATGGCACTTAACAAAAACAACAAAGCCCTTTTTGGATTGCCTTCATTTATCGAAAACTGGTACTAATGTAGGTCTTTTGTGAAAAGCAAAGAGGCTTGCAGTGAACTTTCAAAAAGCAGGGCGCTGTGGGCTAATACATCAGACTGAGAAGTCATTTGAACTGCAAGGTCAGTGGTTCAAGCTCACCAACTGCTCCTTGGAAACCCTATGCAGAGTCGCTATGGGTCGGAATTGACTCGACAGCACTTAACAACAACATTTAGATATTGGCTACCTAAAATGAGGGGGCGATAAAGGCACGGAGTGACTGGCTTACAAGGTTTCAAGGGGGAGTTTAGTTTAATAGTGTGTGGGGGAAGATAGAGTCCCACTGAATAGTTTTCATCTAGATGGGTCTGGTTAAAAGAGATGAGGATAGATTCTTATGATTCGATAGTGAGTAATGGTTATCATGATTAATTGCGACTGTCACAATTTAAAAGGTAAAAGTTTTGTAACAAAAACGGGGGAGCAGTTACTCTTACAGTCCAGAAACAAAGGACCCTAAGCTCATCAAGGGAGAAGCACACAAGCAGAATGTGGGACCTCATCCAGAGAAGCAGCAACACTAGAGATGGAGGCAGAGATGGGAACATGGAGAGAGGGAGCCGCTGAGGTCTCTAGGTTCATAGAAAGAGAGGGACTGAGAGCTGGCAGCCAGGAGGCAGACTTGCAGAATGTGCCCTTTGCTGGTGTAAATTATTATATATGCCTGAGTGTTGTTGGGTTTTTTTATTTAAAGAGCTAAAGTGAATAGAGAGAAATACTGCTATCTGATGGAGGCAATTATAATCATTGTACTGAATCAAGATGTATGGTTTGTTGAATTTAAAACTGATGATCTGCCCTGTAAACTTTCACTCAATCCACAACAAAAACTTAAAAATAATAATAACACTAATAAAAAGCAGGGGCTACCTGCATTTTCATTTTCAATGTCAGTATCATTCCCATCTAGAACTAAATTTCCAACTCAATGACAAGTGACTTCTGTTATTGTTTTTGTTAACTTAAGCAATGAATATTACTCAAATAAACCCAACACCATCCCACCTAAGCAATAATCATTTATCAAACTTTTAATAACTGTTATTTGTCTAGTCATCAACTCATACATACTAAAAATGTGAGAAAATGCTATCAAGGGTAAAACAATCAACATCTGCAAAGATGTAGAATTTTGGGATTGCAGGGGTTTATGAAAAATAAATTAATTGCACTTATGGAATGCAAAGGTTGGGAACAAAGAGGAAAAATCAGTAGTTAGAAAATAAAGCATTGGTGATAGAAATGATGCTGGAGATCGCATGATTTGTTCATTTCAAATACCTTCTTTAGAAAATAGACAGCATAAGAGATGATTATACACATGGACCTCACTGGATGGAATACACAGAAATCAAATTGACAACATCTGTGGAAAGAGACGATGGAAAAGCTCCATATCATCAGTCAAAACGAGGCCAGGGACAAATTGTGGAACAGACCATCAATTGTTCTTATGCAAACTGACACTGAAGCTGAAGAAAATGTAAACAAGTCCACAAGAGCCAAAATATGACCTTGAACATATCCCACCTGATTTCAAGATCATCTGAAGAACAGATTTGATACATTAAAAACTAAAGACCAAAGACCAGAAGAGTTTTGGGATGACATCAAGAACATCATACACAAAGAAAGCAAAAAGTCATTAAGAAGACAAGTGTGAAGGAAAAGATCAAAATGGATGTTAGAAGATTCTCTGAAACTTGCTCTCCAGCGTAGAGATGCTAAAGCAAATGGAAGAAATGAAGAGGTACAAGAATTCAACAGAAAATTTCAAAGGTCAGCTCCAGAAGACAAAGTCAAATATTACAACGAAATGTGCAAAGATCTGGAGTCAGAAACCCAAAAGGGAAAAACACGCTCAGCATTTCTCAAACTGGGGAACTGAAGAAAAAATTCAAGCCTCGACTTTTCATTACTGAAGCATTCGCTGGTCAAATCTTGAATGATGCAGAAAGTATCAAAAGAAGATAGAAGGTTGCATTGCATAAGACCATAGGTGGAATCCTGATCCCAATCCAGAGTATTCTGAGGTGGGAAATTTCCACTTGAAAGGACAAGCAAACCAGCCTGGAGCGTCTATAAGAACAGAAGATACTTCTTGAAAGAAAGACCAGCAGGAAAAATCAAAAACAATAACGGCAGTCTGACAAGAACAAGCAAGTTGTTCTCCCATGAGCCATCAAGGCAAGTGGTTGGGTCCTTTCAGGGCAAACGCCTTCCAAGACTGAGACTCAAGGGGAATACAGGAGCAGGCATGTAGTCTTGCTGGAGACCACGTTGGTCTACCGATAAGGGGAAGTGGGGGGAAAACAGCAATGAAGTTGTAAGCTAAGTCTGACCACGTTCAATAGACTCCTGTCAACTTGGGTTGAGACCTGGTTGGCTACAGTATGGTGAGCCCAGGGACAATGATATGGCCACAGAAGATTAGAGCAGAGAGTGAAGGGTCCGGCTTATATGAAGTGAGGGGAGATGCACAAGAACACCCATACTTGCCGATAGTACCCACTTGACCTGGCTTCAATGGCTGGATGATCAGAACTTGACTAGAGGGGAAAAAAAGAGTAATCTGCTACAATTTGTTGAGCTTGACCTATATTTATGGGTGTAGTAGCTCAAAAGAGGGAACAAATCTTTACAGCGAGGATTATTCCTGCCCTCTTGGTACACAGTGTTGACAGGGATGGGCAACTTAGCCATTGGCTTCCCAAAATGGGGGTGGGACGGTGGGAGACTACAAAGACGCAAAGTGACAGGCTTACAAGCTTTCAAGAGGGAGCCTAGTTCCAGAGGGTATGTGGGAAGATAGAATCTCCACTGAGTGGTTTCCAACCTGTCTGGACGGGGCTGGTGAAAGGAGATGGGGATAAGACTCTTGTGGTTCAATAGTGAATAATTGCTATCAGGACTGACTGTGAGGTTTTCAAATGTAAAGGTAGTTTTGTAACAAAAGGAGGGGAGTGTTGATTTTGCAGTCCAGGAGCAGAGGACCCTGGGACCATCGAGGGAGAAGAGCAGAGTACGGGACCCTATTCAGAGAAGCAGTGATGCCAGAGATTGAGGCAGAGATGATGACATGGAGAGATAGAGCGGCTGGGGACTCTGGACTCAGGAAGGGAGAGGGGCAGTGTGCTGATAGCCGGGGGGCAGGCTTGTGGGGTGTACCCTTTGGTTATTTGATGATGCATGGATGGGGTTGTAATCAATGAAATGAAATACGATAGAAAAAAAAAAAGCAAAAGCAAGTTCCTATACCTGTAATCTAGGAATTTCAGTGATATTCAAACTTTTTCTTTTCTTTTTTTCCACCACAATTCACAATAAAGCTATATGCTATATTGGAAACTAGTAAAAAAAAAAAAAAAAGGAAGAAGAAGAAGAAGAAGATGGGAAGGAAGACGCAGAGTCACTGTACCAAAAGGAAATGGTTGATGTTCAACCGTTTCAAGAGGTAGCATATGCTGAAGAGCCAATGATATTGGAATACCTAAAATGGGGCTACAACGTGCCCAGTGAAGGAGGCTTCCTGTGGAGCTTCTGCAATACATAAGACTATAGGTGGAAGTCTGAACCACATCCAGATCTCCAGAGATGGGAAATTCCC
>NW_006408677.1:1551140-1553970 GCF_000296735.1 Chrysochloris asiatica | reverse complement strand
TTGCTTGCTGAAAGTGAAGAGGACTTAAAATATTTACTGATGAAGATCAAAGAGCACAGCCTTCGGTATGGATTGCATCTCAATGTCAAGAAAAAAACAATCCTCACCACTGGACCAATAAACAACATTCTTATCAATGAAGAAAAGATTGAAGTTGTCACGGACTTTAACCTTCTTGGATCAATTATCAACATTCATGGAAGCAGCAGTCAAGAAATTAAACAACGTATTGCCTTAGGCAAATCTGCTGCACAAGACCCTTTTAAAGTGTTGAAGAGCAAAGATGTCAGCTTCAGGACTAAGGTGTGCCTGACCCAAGCCATGGTGTTTTCAATAACCTCAAATGTATGCGAAAGCTGGACAGTGAATAAGGAAGACCACAGAAGAATTGATGTGTTTGAGTTATGGCGTTGGAGGAGAATATTGAAAGTGCCTTGGGCTGCCAAAAGAACAAACAGATCTGTGTTTGAAGAAGTGCATCCAGAGTGCTCCTTGGAGGCCAAGATGGCCAAACTTCGTCTCTCATACTTCGGATATATTGTCAGGAGGGACCAGTCTCTGGAGAAGGATATCATATTTGGTAAGGTGAAAGATCAGAGAAAAAGAGGAAGACCCCCAGTGAGATGGACTGGCAAAGAGGCAGCAACAATGGGCTCAAGCATGGCAACAATTGTGAGGTTGGCTCAGGACCGGGCAGTGTTTCGTTCTGTTGTGCATAGGGTTGCTATGAATCGGTACCAACTCGATGGCACCTAACAACAACATCATAATTAATGCACAAGAAATTTAAGTCCAGAAGTTGGCCAAGGAATGCACTGTTATTGTTGTTGGTAAGTGCCATTGAATTGGGTCCGAATCATAGTGACCCTGTATAGGGTTTCCAAGTAGCGGCTTGTAGGTTTGAACCCCCAACCTTGCAGTTCAAACCTACACCAGGAGTAGTTAATGTAGTCTCTTAAAAATCTTGGGGTTATACACTGAATAGTTTTCATCATGTCTAGATGGGTTTGGTGAAAGGAGGTAGGGATAAGATTCTTTTGATTAAATAGTGATTGTTATCATGTCTAATAGTAATTGTCTGAAGTGTAAAGGTAGAAGTTGCATAACAAAAAGGGGTGTTAGTTAATCTTGTATTCCAGGAACAGAGGACCCTAGTGCCAGTAAGAGAGAAGAACATGAGCAGAACCAGGGATCCTCACCAGAGAAATAGTGACACCAGAGATGGATGCAGAGGTGATGGCATCAAGAGATAGAACATCTGACGACTCTCTCTCATGGAAAGAGAAAGGCTGTGTGCTGATGGACAGGGGGCTGGTTTGCAAAATGTGGCCTTTGGTTGTTTAAATGGTTATATATCCCTTTGTGTTTTTGTGTACAACAGAAAAAAAAAAAAAGACTTGGAATTAAAAAAGATGCTATTGTAAGGGGAAATGGTGCACAGTCAGTAATGTTGTTTTCCAATTTTATTGTTTTGATTGCCGTGCTTAAGGATATTCATAACAAGTGTTGATGGAGCAATGTTATATTATTAAAGCAATAAACATATCTCCTTCCAATAAAAAAAAAAAATCTTGGGGTTATAGTCTTTTTATCCAGATACTGGATAGTATCTTAAAAACAAACAAAATACAGACAAATTGAGGATTATGATAGTAGATATACCTTTTCATTTCTTCTAAAGGTCAATTGATGGGACCAGTATCAGTGGCCTGTTAAGTCAAGGGCTAGTCATGGCGAGTCCATGCTCATGAGAGTAGAACTTTGCTCCATAGAGTTTTTTGTTTTGTTTTGTTTTGTTTTTTTCTTTTAAGGGTTTTATTGTGGCTTGAGTGAAAATTTACTGGGCAGATCATCAGTTTTACATTCAACAAATCATACACCTTGTTTAATTACCATGATTACAATCCCCTCCATGTACCATCAGTTAACAGTTTTCTTTCTATTCACATTAGCTTTAAAAAACAAAAACAAAAACAAAAAAACACCAACACTCAGGCCTATATAATAATTTACACCTCTAAAGGGCACATTCTGCAAGTCTGCCTCCTGGCCACCAGCTCTAAGTCCCTCTCTTTCCATGAATCTAGAGTCCTCAACGGCTTTCCCTCTCCATGACCCCATCTCTGCCCCTGCCTCCCTCTTTGCTTCTCTGGATAAGGTCCTGTATTCTGCTTGTGCTCTTCTATCTTGATGGTCCTGGGGGTCCTCTGCTTCTGGACGACTCTCCTGTTTTTGTTATAAAACTTCTACCTTTACAATTGTGACAGTCACAATTTGTCATGATAACAATTATTCACTATTGAATCATACGAATCTTATCCCCATCTCTTTTCACCAGACCCATCTAGACAAGATGAAAACTATTCAGTGGGGAGTCTTTCTCCCCGCCCCCACACACACACTCTTTTAAACTAAACTCCCTCTTGAAACTTTGTAAGCCAGTCACTTCATGCCTTTATCGTCCCCTCATTTTAGGTAGCCAATGTCTAAGTTGCCCCGTCCTTATCTACCCTGCATACAGAGGGGATAGCATTAATACTTGATGTGAAGACTCCTTCCCTCTCTGTTGGTATTTAGAGTTACTACTGCCACGAGTATAGGTCAGGTTCATCAAATTGTATTAATGTACCCTTGTGTCCTTTATAATAAGAAAAAAAATTTTTTTTTTTGTAATCTTATTGTAATTGAGTTCTGATCATCAAGCCATCGAGGCTAGGTCAAATGGGTACTGTCCAAAACACTGGGTGTTCTTGTGCATCTCTCCTCACTTCATATCAGCTGGCTGTTTTACTCTCAGCTCTAGCCCTCTGTGGCTATGTCCTTGTCCATG
>NW_006408677.1:1548887-1550724 GCF_000296735.1 Chrysochloris asiatica | reverse complement strand
TTCCACCTCATAAATTTCTGGATGAGACGCAGGATTCTACCTAAGGTCCTATACTCTGCAAAGGCTTTGCAAGAGGCCTATTTCACTAGGCAAGTTCTAGAACCCCTTTTAGCTATTCCAATCAGTTATAGGCTGAAGACAGACTTACAAGTTTTCTGTAATCATGGTTCCCAACTTTCCCTTCTATCCCACTCAAGTGTCTATTTTACAATAGTAGGCAAGGGAAACCAATATTCATAAGACAGTCAAGCATTTTAGTATTATTTGCCTTCTTCAAACTATGACTAGATCCCTGTGGTTCCAAGGTTGAGCATGCATCACTATTTACCTCTGTTCCACTTAGGCCATGCAAACCTGTCTCAGTGTTCCCCTATCTATCTTGTTCTTCTGCCTCCTCCCCCTTCTTGTATTGCCCTCCCCAACCCCACTGTTGTGGTTACCTTATATTCCATTAACTCTTCCCCCCATTTAAGACAGTCTATTTTATCCTGTAATCTACCTGACCTTCTCACCACCTGGATCTCTGTTCCTCTGTGTTTCCCTTCTTTCACATTGTAATTGTTTTGATCATAGACTGACCTCCCAGATCCTCTGATCTTATAATTTTATTCTGTTCTTGACTCTTCCATTTGTCGATTGAGTTCAGGGTGATGCTGCCATGTTCACCATTCTCTGGTTGTTGTCTGTTCTTGTTGGTTCTCAGTCCACAGAACTTCCTTTAGGATATTTTTCATAGCAGGGTTGGCTTGGCAAAATCCCTTAGCTTCTGTTTATGCTGGAATGTTTTGATTACACTATTGTATTTGATTGAAGAGGATTCTTGGTTGGCAGTTTTTTTCTTTCAGGGTTTTATATATATGTCTCCCCATTATCTTCTTGCCTGCATGGTTTCTGTTGAGAGATCTGAGCTTAATCTGATTTGTTTGCCTTTGTATGTTACACTTCTCTTTTCCCTAGATGCTTTCAGGATTCTGTCCTTATCTTTGATTTTGGAAAGCTTGATTATGATGTCTTTTTTTTTTTTTAAGGTTTTTATTGTGGATTGAGTGAAAGTTTACAGGGCATTATCATCAGTTTTACATTCAACAATCATAAACCTTGTTTCATCAGTTAACAGTATTTCTCTCTATCCACTTTAACTTTTAAAAAACAAACAAACAAACAAACCAAAACACTCAGGCATATATAATAATTTACATCTCCAAATGGCACATTCTGCAAGTCTGCCTCCTGGCCACCAGCTCCTAGTCCCTCTCTTCTTAGTCCTCAGCCACTTCCCCTCTCCATGCCCCATCTCTGCCTCCATCTTTGGCGTTGCTGCTTCTCTGGATAAGGTCCCGCATTCTGCTTGTGCGTTTCTCTCTTGATGGTGCTAGGGTCCTCTGTTTCTGGACTGTAAGATTAACCACTCCCCTGTTTTTGTTGCAAAACTTCTACCTTTACAATTGTAACAGTTGCAATTAGTCATGATAACAATTATTCACTATTGAATCTTACGAATCTTATCCCCATCTCTTTTTACCAGACCCATCTAGACAAGATGACAGCTATTCAGTGGGTACTCTTTCTTTCCCCCCATACTCTTAAACTAAACTCCCTCTTGAAAACTTGTAAGACAGTCACTTCATGCCTTTATTGCCCCGTCATTTTAGGTAACCAATGTCCATGTTGTCTGTCTCTATCTATCCTGTGTACAGAGGTACAGAGGGGATAGCATTGCTACTTTATTTAAAGACTCTTTACCTCTCTGTTGGTATTTAGAGTAAGTACCGCTCTGAGTATAGGTCAGGTTCATCAAATTGAAGCAATTTATCCTTGTTTCCTTTATCCAAAAAAA
>NW_006408677.1:1511922-1547622 GCF_000296735.1 Chrysochloris asiatica | reverse complement strand
GCTTCTGCTACAAATTCCCCTAGCTGTAAGCCTTCCAACCTTCTAAATATTCCTTTATATGTGGTTCAAAGTTCTGGCACCATCCCCTGAGCCTGCTTGGTCTGGTATTCTGTGTTGTTGCTGATAGAGCTCCTCACTGCACTTCTACCTGATCTGCCATCTTGTTTGTTCTCCTCCATAGGGTTTTCAGTGGCTGTTTTTTGTAAGTAGATCACCAGGTCTTTCTTCTTAGGCACCTTTGGGTGAACTTGAACCACCTGGTATGGCACTGCAGGAGCACAAGGTTGGTTTGAATCGCAAGGTCGGAGGTTCAAACCCACCAGCTGCTCCCTGGAAACCCTGTGTAGGGCTGTTATGAATCCAAACAGACTGGATGACACTTAATAATAACAATAACACTGTTAAGTTAACAGCTGAGCATGTTAACTATTTGCACCACTCAAATGATGAGAAGAGATAAGTAGTTATCCCTTTTGGGATATGGGAGGGTGGAAGCAGAAAGAATATGACATTAGAATTGTATGAGTTTTTTGCTACACATTCACTATTATGTGGAAACTTGGTTACAAGCACAGTGAAGCAAGCAGGGCAGATGCTATTTATCTCTATTTTATAAATGAAGCAACTCAGGCAGAGATGAAATGAATTGCCAAAGACCACAGCGGTAAGACCCAGTGAGTTTCTCACCCCCTTGAAAGAAAGGGTTAGATAAAGGAATTTGGTCACTATACATTTTATTTAGCCAGCACCTTCTAATACAGAAATAGAAAAAAGATAAGTGCATGACATATACTCTAACTGTTTAGAACCATACGTATCTGAGACATACAGGGAACTTGTGCATGCCAAAATTGATGCTCAGAAGATTTTGCTTTATTTTAAAACTTGTAAGCATTTTCAAGTGCATTTCTTCAGTTTCACTGCTTTTCCCTTTAGTGATACTGGGAGAGAGATGGCTCTCAAAGTGGAGAGTGGAGTGGGGGTGGATCCAGGGAAGAAAAGATATTCATGGAAACTATAGCAGGAAAGGAGTCCTGGTGTGGCGCTGTGGGTCGAGTGCTTATCCTATAGCATCCTATAAATCCTATGCAGCAGTTCTACTATGTCTCTTGGGTTAAAATTGACTTGATGACATATCAAGTCCACTGAAAAAAGAAAAAGAAGCCCAATTGACATAGGAAAGGTGGAATTCAGTAGCCAGTGTATAATGACCCTAACGGGTAAACAACCACTACATAAAAAGACATCTCCAGACCCAGGGAGATAACCTACTTAACTTCTTGTCATAGCTAATTCAACAAAATTTTGGCACACACACAAAAAAAAATCAGCACAACCAATTGTCCCATGTAATTGATTTGGCATATACATTCCAAGAACCATAGCTGAGGAAGTGATTATTTTTGGAATGGTCTTGTTAGTTATTACTCTAAAGAGGCTATATCGTTTGGCTCATTTACTCTTGTTTGGAGAATCTGAAGGTCAGTATTACCTTATCATGAAATTTGGATGAGGAGGTTCTATGCTGCGAATCTTTAGTCTTCTCAATGACACACAAGAGGATCGCTAGAGCAGTTAAAGTAATATAAGGTAAAATGGCTTTATTTGGGACTCTTCATGCTAGAGTCAGCAGTATGCTCTCACACAAAATTAGTGTATTAAAAAAAGTGCCTCTCCAATGAAAGAACTAATTTAAAATTTAAAATTCAGGTGTAAGAAGATTTAATCTTAACACATTTTGTAAGAAGGGAAATCATCTATTGGATGAAATCTAGTCAATTGTGAGACTTACAAAGTTAATTTTCATAGTGAGGGCTAAGGTCAGTTCAGTCCTTCTGAGCCGATCCAGAATACTCTGTAGGACCCCCAAAGGAAGACCTGCCTTGTCATGCTTTTCACAGCATCTGAACAAGCCTCCGTTGCTGTGCTGGAAATTGGATGCACTGACCTTGCCCAAAGGAGCCCTGGTGACAGACAAAGTAGGATGAGTTGTGTTGTTAACTACAAGGCTGGACTTTCAAACCCATCATAGAAGAAAGAAGAGGCTGTCTGCTCTGGTAAAATTTTAGAGTCTCAGGTAGTGTAGTGGTTACGAGTCGGGCTGCTAACCTCAAGGTAAGCAGTTCGAAACTACCAGCTGTTCTGCGGGAGAAAGATGAGGCTTTCTGCTCCCGTAAAGATTTACAGCCTCAGAAATCTTATGGCAGGGTCAGCTATGAGCTGGAACCGACTCCACAGCACATCACCAGCACCACCAGAAGCTCTAAGAAGCAGTTCTTCTCTATCCTGCAGGATCGCTGTGAGTCAGCATCAATTTGATGGCTTTTTTTTTTTTTTCCCCCAGAGCATGGGGCAGGTTTGCCTAAGTTGGTGAGAAGAGGTTCACAAAGACTGATGACTATGTAAGTGTTAAACATCTATTAGTATTGGTTTCAGGGACAGTATGCATAGTATCTAGTGGGTCTCATCTGTACAAAGCTGTTCAGAACCATCACACCTTCAAAGACACTAATTAAAGGCTGCATTCTCTCCCCATCTCATTTGTTACAAAGTGTATGGGCTGACAGTAAGTCTACGGCCACTGCACAGAGCACAGGGAACTTCACAGAGACATGGAAAATGCAGTGTATAATACTTTTTAATGGAACTCTCTAATCAATTCTCTCAGAGTTATGCTCAGTAGTCAGTGACTAATATGTTGAGGAGGAACAGATTATATATTCAGCCTGCCTGTTAACTATAAGAATTTAATCAATTTCAGTGTAAAATGCTCTGAGGCAGAATGAAATGTAGCTGAGCAGTGATCTAAACTCTCAGTTGATGCCATTTTCTATTTCTGTCTCCAATTGGAAAGATGTTAATGCTGAGACCATTCCTATGTCTATGTATACTCTATATCAGTACTGAAGAAGAGGCAGGTCATCTGGTTCAATGGACCACACATATCCTTACTTTGTTGCTGTTAATTGCCGTCAAGTTGGTTCTGACTCATAGATACTCTTGCTAGGGCCCCCAAGGAGTGATTGTTAGGTTAGAACTGCAGACCTTTCAATTAGCAGTCGAGTTAATAACTCCAGTACTAATTAACTCCTGAATCTTCCATTATACTTGCATTTCATCACATCAGCTTATCTGGAAGGTCTTGCTGGGGGAGTCATGGCAAATGTGTGCATAGTCCTGTCTAGGACTTCTTTTTTAAGGAAGCCAATATAGCAGCACTATTGAAAACAAAACACATCTTTGAACCAGATTTGGATCATGGGCTCTCAGTTTGTAACCTCTCATTTTGTAGCTAAGTAGTCAAGTCACTTCCAACTCATAACGACCGTGTCTAGGGTTTCTGAGGAGTGGCTGGTGAGTTTGAACCACTGATCTTGCAGTTCAAGCTGACCTTGTGGTCTAGTGCTTATCCTACAGCATCATGCTAAGACTCCACTACAATTATTAGAGGATTTCAGAGAAAAGAAAGATGAATGAAGGCAAGAATGGTCATAACCTATTTTGCAAGAATGGTCATAACCTATTTTGCAGGGATAGTGCAGTATGAATGGACCTTGGCAGAGGAGTATGATTTTTCTTCTCTGCAACTAGTTCAGTTTTGGTAAACACCCCTTTCCCCATCCAGAAATCGATTTATTTTAAATTTTAGCCCAGATTGTTTGGTCAAAATGTAGAATTATAAGATCACAACTTGTCCCTTTCATAAATGTGAGCACGTTTTCAGCACTCAATTCCATGGTTGCAGCTTTGGTCACTGGATGAAAGTACAGCTTTTTATGTCTACTTTCCAGAAAAGCAGAATCCAGAACAAATTTCACATCTCCATCATCACACGAGAGTGCTAGGATTGTGGCATAGCCTTGGCCAACTTTTACTTTTTTCATCAGCAAACCTCAAATTCCCACTTCTAAAACCCAAGTGTTTGGCTAGATTATTTAAATTAATTTGTTTATCATAAAGAGTTGTCAACAGCCAATAGCCTTTTTGCCTTCAAGAAATAAGTTCTGATTCTGTGTTCCTTTCAAAGATTGGATATGAGGCATCATTTCTTCAGCTGTAAACATCTCAAGATCCTCCAAGACCTCCAAGCAGATGGTCAGGGTGATGGCTAGGACAGAGACCTAGTAAAGAAGCTCTGACTATATATATGTAATTCAGCAGCGCCCACCATACTGCAGTCATTGTGGCAGGTGGTGGGTACCAGGAGGGGGAACAGAGCATGGCTTCTAATCGTTGCACAGATGCCAATAAGCATACTTGTAAAAAGCCTACACAAATCACACACCACATTCAACATTCTCTATCGTATCTGTATTCCCATCAATTTAAAAGCTGGGAAACATATCTCTTTTCCATCTCTAGGATCTATCAAAGAATTAGGTAGGTTGGCAACCATTCTTTCATGCTGCATCTGAAATTTCACTTTCTCCAAGAAAACTTTCCTGATTACCTTCATCCCCATTAAGGCTAGTCCCTCAACTATACCAACTGACTACTCTAGGACTATACCAATTATTTGGTTTCCAAAAGAGACTTACAGTAAAATAGCAGAGCTCTTTGTAAAATGGGATGTATCAAGTCACAGGCTAGGCAGAGGAGCAGGCAATGTGGGATTGAAGGAAGATTACGGGATTCAAAGGCTGACTCTGTAAGTGGTTTAACTACCTATCATTAAGCCTCAGTCTCTCTCATTTCCAAAATGGGAGCTCTGGTGGCGTAGTGGTTACGAATCAGGTTGCTAACCTCAAGATCGGTAGTTCGAAACTACCATCTGTTCCACGGGAGAAAGATGAGGCTTTCTGCTCCCATAAAGATTTGCAGCCTCGGAAACCCTGTGCAGGGTCACTATGAGTCGGAACTGACTCCACGGTACTTAACAACAACCGAGTGGGGTGCTGGAGGATAAGCACTGGGCTGCTAACTACCAACTTGGAGGTTCAACCCCACCAGCTGCTCCTCAGAAACCCCATACAGGGTCACTATGAGTTGGAACCAACTTGAAGGCACTTAATAACAACAACCTCTTTCATAAAACTGGTGAGTAGCTCAATTCAGTTAACATATATGAAAGTCCTAAACTCAAATGGAAAGTAATGTCATCATTATTATCCATCATTTCATAATGTGAGAATGGTTGTTTAAGTTCACTCTGGAGAATATTCAACTTTTCAATTTAGTAGTTGCAAAGAGCAAACTCTCACTGTATTTCACTCAAGCAGCTTCAAGCAGCCTTGCATGATCAGAATTTAGAAGTAACACATTTGAGATGCATATTGGAGATAAGACTTATACACAAAGGAGATCTGACTATATTCTTGGCTCTACCTGGGAAACAACAATGAGGATCAAAGAGGGTAACCAAAGCACAAAGACAAAAAGGTAAGTAATGTTAAATGAAAGGGAAGTAATGACTTTACAGGCCTCCCAATCAAATTACCTGCCATAGGACTTGAGTCCATAGTTTTCTAATCTCCATTGTGATTTAAGTAAATGTTTGACTTGAGTCTATTCCAAGCAACTGTATGTATATCCTTTTATATTTCCAGCCTCTCTTTACTCCTGCTGATCATGCAGAGTGAGGTAATGATTAAGAACTAGAGATTTGGGATTAGTCAAAAGTTGGTTGAAATCCAGTTCTGTGACTTGCTAGCCTTGTGACCCTGAGCAAGTTATTTAACTTTTCTGAATTTCAGGTTTCTTATATGTAAAATGGGATAATATTAATTATGGCATGAATATTTTTGGATGCTATTCTCTAGTGGTGTGAATAAATTCTCTTTCTTTATTAAAAAAAACCTAGCATTTGAACCTGTGTTGCCATTTAAATAAAAAGTCATTCAAAAGTAGTTCACAGACACAAAATGTAAATTATTATGATAATCTTCAGAAAGGCTTAGTGGCAGAAAAGTTTAGTGATAGTGAGTTGATAATTGTTGAAGGTGGGTGATAACATGGAGGTTAATTATATTGTTCTCTCTCCTTTGTTTATGTATGAAATTTTCCATGTGGAGAAAATATTATGGATGAATATCCCTTTTCCCAAAGATGTATCATAAGAAAAACTGACTTTGATCGCAACAGTGGCCAGTGTTCTCAGATATCTAGTCTTGAGCATCAATAGATGATAATAATCCAAGGATTTAATGTTAGAAGAGTAATCAAGATCACCTGATGCCAGAAGATAAACTATTGGAACAATTCAGAACATCACTCTAGTGGTTTTTATGTGGCATTCTTTAACAAGGCTGCTCCTTACTAATTTATAATTTATGTTAGTGAATTTATATAAAAACTTAGTCCAGCCTGGGCAGAGATTGGTGGTAACTGCAGATACTTTGGACCATCCATGTCATTGTCAATTTATAGCTTGACAAAATCTGTACCTGTATGTTAAGGGAGATGCATCCTTTATTTACTATGAATTGTTGAGACAGTCTCTTACATTGGCTAGGGTCTTGTCTTACTTCATAATCAATAATAAATTTGGCTAGCAGGGATCAGTGAACACCTTTGTAGTGAACTATATATGAGAAGAGGAGCCCTGGTGGCGCTGTAGGAGAAGCACTGGACTGATAACCACAAGGTTGGTTCAAATCCACAGTGCTGGATTTGAACACCAGCTGCTCCAAAGGAGAAAGTGATTTATATATATGACAAGATCCCACAGCATGTCATAAAAACTCCAAGTTGAGAGCGATCAACACAATAAATGAAGTAATGCTTTCATAAGGCAATTGATTCTATTTGCAATTTTAATCCATTTACACTGTGTAACATTCTAAATACTTATAAGAAACAAACCTGCGACAATACCAGAAGTGTGTACAATGCCTTATTCTAGAATGAAGTTCAGCAAGGGTGATGTTATTCCATATTTGTTTGAATCTTACATATTCAGGATCATGCCATTGATCTATTCAGGACCAGTTGTTGGTTTGCTTGAAGAAAGAATACAAATTTAGTTGCATATAGGAATCCCAGGATTCTGATTTTATGACACGAAATTCATCAAACTACTCAAAAGGAGACGTTTGGATGGAAAATTCTTTCTGTTGCAGATTAATGGCCACATTCTGTTGTTGCCAGTTGTCTCTAAAAAGTAAATTACATTGCTGCCAGTTATACAACTTTCTTTACAATAGGACCAGCTGTAATAAAAAGAAAGCAAGCTATGAGTCAGAAAACCTGAGTTCTAGTCAAGCTCCTTTAATACCAGCTAGTTGCATACCCTTGGGCAAGTCATTTAATCCCATTTTTATGGTAAAGGATCACAGAACTAGAGCTATTCTGTTACCGTAGCATTGTACACAGCAGGAGGCAAGAAAGAATCCCCCAAAAAGAGCATTTTATTGAAACACACTAGTTAAAACTAACACATCACTGTAGCATCAATGACAGGACCACTAAAGAGGCAAAAGGAATACAAACGAAGAGGGGGAAATGATCTTGCATTGAACAGAGCCTACACTAGGCACAAAAATTATGAAACTAAGAACTAGTCTGGTTTCTGAAGAAGCAAGAAATACAAATGGGTGAAATTGAAAGGAAGTAATTTAACAAGAAGTTCTAGGGAGACGGACAAGGCTAGCTAGACCAATGAAGCCTTTTTATGGGGTGTCGCTGCAGGATAAGCACCAAACTGCTAACCACAGGGTTGGCAGTTCAAACCCACCAACCACTCCACAGGAGAAAGATGAGATTGTTTGCTCCCATAACGACTGATGGCCTTGGGAACACAGGGTTGCTATGAGTCAGAAGTGACTCGATGACAGTGGGTATCAAGTACCCCTAAGTATGTGGTGGTCATTAGTGTTGTTCACTGAGTATTTCCAGTTCTCTGACATCAGAACACATGGCAGGATTACCAACTGGTCTCTTACCTGACCAATAGTAATTGAGAAAAAGTGACAAGTGTCATATCCAGAAATCAGATTTAATTGCCAGTGCAAGACCCTCCATAACTCTTGAACCCTCTTCCAAAACAGTCAGCAGTGTTCAAGATGGTAGTTTCTCGGTCTAGGTCCTGCCCTAGATTGAGGGCTATGCAAGGTCCCTAAGGTGGCCCATGATGGACATGCAGTATAGACAAGATATATGAACCACTGAGATTTGGGGAGTTGTTTGCTAGAATAGCATTACCTACTCGGTCCCTAACAGAGTGGACTGGAATTAGGAGTCAACACTCCACCTACAAGAAGGGAAGAATAACTTGGCAGTTTTTCTCTGGGTAGATGAGCCTCAGAAAGAACCCTGGTGTTTCCCAGAGCTTGTGTCCTAGAATGTTGTAAGGTTTTCTTATGAATATGAATAAGTATGTCACTGTTACTGGCAGCCAATAGTGATATGAGAAATAAAGAGGACAGCTCAGGACAACGCAGGCTCAGGGGACTGGTAACTTGATCTAAATCCTTCCTCTCATTCCATTCCAAGTAAATACTGACTGAAAGTCATAGGACTTTAAATGGCCCATCCAGAATAATTGGCCCCAGGCCCGTCTGAAGCAAGCAGGTGCCCTTTGTAATAGAGCTGGCACCTCCATTTGTTGGTCTATTTAATAGCAGAGTGAGCAAAAAGCTGAATAAACAAGAAAGGGGGAACTAACTAACTCTGAGACCCTTAAAGGTGACAGGTGGGGAATTGTGGTATTAGCTTTGAAGGCTAAAATTGGATATATACTGTTGTTAAGTGCAATCGAGTTGGTTCCGACTCATAGCGACACTGTACAGGGTTTGCGAGGAGCAGCTGGTGGGTTTGAACTGCCGACTTTATGGTTCATAGTCCAGTGCTCATCCTACAGCACCACACAAAGACTGTATAATTTAAGGTTAGCCAGTCTTCACCTAGGCAGCATGGTGTCTCTATAGAATGAGCACTAGACTGCAAACCCCAAGGCTGGTGGTTCAGGCCCACCAGCCGATCCATGGGAGAAAGATGAGGCTTTCTGCTTCCGTAATGATTTCTAGCCCCCAAAACCCTATGCAGGGTCACTATGAGTTGGAACTGACTCGATGAAACTTAACAACAAAAAACTTCACCTAATTATTATTAATTTTTCCCCACAACTCTAGGAATCACTGATCTTGTCCCAATCAGAACTACTAATCCGCAAATGAACAGCACTGCAGGAAGCTGAGGCAGTAATTGCAGGTTGTCTTGTTGGCATGATCTCTGCCTATTAGCCACATGTTAAAAATGGAGCTGATGAGATCATCACAGAGGTATGAAGATATGCTTCCAATAACAGTAGCAATTTATTGAGCACATACAATAATAAGACGCTTTCGATATTATCCGTATTTTCCAAATGAGACTGAGGGATAGCATGAGAATGCAGAAGTCAAGGCAAGTGAGACTCAAGAGGTGAGTCAAGAGTAAGATGTTGCAGTTAGTTAGTTCAATGAAGACAACGGCTAAGAAATAATTCAATTTATTGCTTAGCAGATGATCTTTAAGAAATTATCCTCAGTTAATGGGGTGGAAAGAACTAAACCATGAATGAATAGCAGAGAAGTATATACAGTAACTAGACTATTTTTCTCAAGAAATCTGCTATCTCACACATAGTTCACCTTTCTCCTTGTGAATTCATCAGGGTTATGGACCGTTTTCTCCAGAAAAGAAAATGCAAATTTTACATACACTCTAATGGTGTTTGAAGGCCTCCCTGAAGCGCACTTAGGGATTCCAGCATATGAATGAATGATACACACTAAAGTCAAGATAGTGGATGGTAGGGCTTTGGGAGTGGTACATGGATGACTTCAAATGTCCTGGTAATTTTTATGTGTTAAGCTGGATGGTGGTCACACACAGTTGTTCATGATATTATTTACATATTTTATAACTTTTGTTGACTAAACTATTTCATATATATTTTTTACCATTACTGTTGAGTCTATTCCAACGCATGTTGTTGTTGTTAAGTGCAATCGAGTCTATTCCGACTCCTAGCGACCCTGTATAGGGTTTCCAAGAAGCAGCTGGTGGGTTTGAACTTCCCAGCTTGTGGTCTGTAGTCCAACGCTGTTCCTACAGCACCACACCAGGAGTCCATTCCAACTCATAGCAATGCAATAATAATTGTCTTTATATAGAAGAAAAAAGCAAAAGGTGAAGTAGAATATCAGTGTTTTTAGGCAATGCACACTAAAATATTTGAATGTGGTATGGTATACAGTGTTGCCAATTTACTCTCCAATGACAGTTTCAAAAAAAAAACACAGTAAAAGACTGGAAACTAAGACTAAAAAGAAAGTAAATCAAGAAACCAACCTTTTTAAACAAACATATGATGAGTACTCTCACAGGTCTGCAGGAAGATGTAACCAAACTTTCAGAGAAATGTACACATAAAAACAGAAAGGTCCATCAGAATACAAAACGGAGCTGCCTGCAATTTGACTCTGAAGTATCACCGTTTTTGACAACACTCTCTTTTCTCCATTGACTTAATATTCTGATTGAAAACAGGATCCGTGGACACCACCAGTAGCAATTTTTTCAACATCTTTGGCTATCATAAGCCATTAGAGAAAGTGGGATTTCAAGGATTTTAAGGATTTCAAAGCTTTAAGGATTGCAGAGCTCATACAGAATGCTTGATGTCGCTGTTAGACATCAAAACAGGACATGTTATGGAGCCCTTTCAGCTTGCCCATTGAGCCTTCAATTCTTCCAGTAGTCCTAGGGTGAGGTGGGATATGGGAGCCTTAGAAGGCAGAAGAGAATTAACAACTTTAGTAATTAAAGGATGGGTACCGAATATGGGGGCGGGGGGTGTGTTCCAAAAAAGTTCATAGAATAATCGAATGAAAAGGGAAAAGAATTTTCCCATGTATTTTTTGAACCTGCCTTCTACTGTTCCAAAATTGCTGTGTTTCCGCGCCCCCTTACTTTCAGTTTGAGAATTCTTCAGACAATATCACAGACCAAAAAAAAAATTCAAATACATTTGTTACCAATTTATTCATTCCAAATTTTGCCCTCCTTAGTGGGAAGGATACTTGTACAAATGGTCATAAGCACTAAAATGCTTTACAGGGGCAAAAGATTATGTGACTTGGGCGATGAGGCTAGCTTTGGCAATTGATTAGTTAAAATGGAGAGCAAGGAAAAGTATCACTTAATTTTCATTCCCTTTCCAACTGAAAAATTCTCTCCCCCAGTACCAATTCAGCCTCATGGTCAGAGGTCCCAGACATTTCTGGGAAAGCCTGGTAAATGTTGTAGAGCTTTATGATCAGGAAAATTTCCACTGAATAACACCGCCTCCCCTTCAATGTAAGTGACTCAGATTTAAAGATAATGGAAGATTGTTCCTATTGTTGCTAGACAAAGGGGTCCTGGGACTTCAAAGATGCCTGGGAAGGTGCCTGCAGTCACAATCTATAGTTGGGACACAGGTCTCCCCTAAGGAGGTCATAAAGGTAGGGCATGAGAGGTAGCCATGGCTTTGGGCTAACTGGAGCAAACATAACAACAATATAATAACGATCTTCTATGAAGCTTGAAAGACAAAGTCAACAAACAGTTAAGCAATTTTTTTCAGCATCTTTGGCTAGCACAAACTTGGCTCACCACGCTTTGCTACTAGAAGAACAATCACAACAAATGGCAGGAGAACAATAGTAATAACAATAATAATTGTACAGCTAATAGCATATTTATGGAGTCCTGGTGTGGCACTGTGGATTAATGCGCTGGACTACAAAGTATGTGTGATCCACAAGGTCGGCGGTTCATGCTCACCAACCACTCCTTGGAAACCCTATACAGGGTCGCTATGAGTCGGAACCAACTCAACTACACTTAACTAACTTAATGTCAATAATATATTTAATGATTTGTCCAAAGACCACAGTCAGTGGTAGAGTCTGTATTTGAACCTCGGACTATTTGTCTCCAAATTTGAAATTCTTTTGGTTACCACACTAAAAACACATAAAAGCAAAAAGCAGAAAAAAAAAAAAAAATCAGAAAATTGATCTCCACACTTCATCACGGAACCCAAAAAGAGCTTGAGAATAGATATACCTCATGACTTGTTTAAATTTTATAAACTTAGAAGGGGTAGATGTGGTTGTAAGAGTGAACTCTGAGGCCATGGTACACAAGTCCTCCATACATAAAGGATTTATTACAGTGTTGGATACAGAGCACCAAATCAAAAGCAACCCAGTGCCATCATGGCTATTCTGACACATAGCAACCCTGTAGCACAGGGTAGAACTGCCCCATAGGCTTTCCAAAGCTGTCATCTGTCTGGGTGCAGACTGCCACATATTTCTCTAGTGGAGTGGGCTGCTGAGTTCAAACTGATGACCTTTTGGTTAGCACCCAAGCACTTAACCATGGTGTTACCAGCATTTCATGGGATAAAAAGTGGCCAGCACTAGTTAGAAAAGGCCAATTATATCCTACAGAGAAAACTATGTGATAGCAATGCATTAGTTCAAAACTTTGAGGGATAAATAAGAGTACAGGTGAGGCCTGGTCCTTTCTATTTCTCCAACTTGATCTCATACAATGCTTTGACTCCCCATGATCCAGCCACACTAGCTTAGTACTTGCCATTGTCTTCCCACAATAGGGGTGATCACAGCACAGGGAACACAGAAGGCACTCAGTAAATACTCACTGAGGGAAGGAAAGAAGGAAAAACTGAGGTCGAGACAGGACAGAAAATAAGGGAAACTTCAGAAAGATAGTCACTAAACTGGGCCTTAAGGGAAGACTAACCTATTCATCTGCAGCGATGTTAAAAAGGCAGAGCACAGAAAAGATGTTTCAAATGGAGAGAAAAGTTAGAGGAGTGAGTATGCATAGCATATTGAACCAACATCAAATGTACAACTGTGATAAATATCAGGTACAGGAGGACAATAACAGTAGATGGGGTTGAATGGGTAGGCAGGGTCAGATGATGAGGGCAATAGGGAGCGTTCTAAGTGTTGAGGTGGCAAGAACATATTTGGGTTTTAGAATAGGCCTTTGCTTGCAGAGAAGATGAATGACAAGAAAGGGGGCGGGGCAGCCGGGGAAGACTGAAACCAGGAGAACAGTCAGGTCTGTTGTAGGAGTGCACTTAGGAGATAATAAATAGCCTGATTTAGGAAGGCAGCACAGTACAGAGGGTTTTAACCCAATAAGTGCCAGTTACTTAATCTGTGACTTTGGATAAATCAGTTATTCTGGCTGGGAAGAGAATATTTGCCCTATATATTTTCATATAGAAAGTCCTGGTGTGGCGCCCTAGGATAAACACTCAAGCTCAAGCGTAATTTAAATTGTTAGGTCTGGGGTTCAAACTCACCAACCACTCCTTGGAAACTTTAAACAGGGTTGCTATGAGTCAGAAACGACTCAGCAGCACTTAACACCAACAATGTTTGCATGGTAGAACAAAGAAGCTAATAAGTAAGTATATGAGAAAGCGCTTTGTAAACTTAAAGCGTTAGTATATACATATTAGTATTATTGTTAGAGTGGTAGAAGTGGGAAAAAGCGATGAAGGGACAATAAAAAAAAACAAGATTATTCTTCCAGGTATAAAATCTACAAACAAAAGTCGTCTTTGATATCTTCCTTTCCTTCAACCTCTCATACATCAGTTGTTAACATTAGGGAATTATTTTCAATTTTCTCTTTACATTAATAGAAATAGGGAGGAAGTGAAAAGACAATCTACAGAATAAGAGAGAATATTTTCAAATCAAATAGTATGTAAGGATCTTAAAATACATCTTAAAAAACTTAACAGGACAACCATTGAAAACAGAGCAAAGAACGTGAATAGACGGTTCTACAAAACAAGGCAAATGGCCAAGAAACACACAAAAAGATACTCAACATCATTAACCATTAAAACAACAACAAAAACAAATGCACTGCTATCTAGTTGATTCTGACTCATAACGACCCTATAGAGGAATTCTGAAAATGCAAATCTTTTTGAGGGAAGACAGCATCATCTTTCTTTTGTGGAGAAGCTGATGATTTAAACTGCTGACCTTGGGGTTACCCCAAAGCCTAAACCACAGTGCCACCAGTGAAATACAGATCAAAATTGCCCACAAGGATGGTTATATATAATAACAACAACATGGAAAATAATGTGATGGTGAGGATGTGGAGAAATGAGAATCCTCATACATTGCTGGTGGAAAATGTTTTAGATTCAGTGGAAAAGTTTGGTGGGTCCTCAACAAGTTAGACATAGAATTATCATAAATCCATTGCCCTTGAGTTTATTCCAAACCATAGAAACTCAATAGGACACAACAGTACTGTTCCCGCCCCATAGGGTTTCCTAGACTGTAATCTTTACAGGGTGGCTCTGTAGGATAAACACTGGACTGTGAATCACAAGGTCAATGATTCGATCTTACCAGGAACTCCACAGGAGAAAGATGAGTCTTTTGACAACACTTAAAAACAACAACAATCTTTACAAAAGCAGACTGCCACATCTTTCTATCACAAAGGGCTGGCTTACTCATCTTTCAAATTACTCATCTTTCTCTTAGCAGTCAAATGCTTAACCACTGTGCCATATTGTTGTTAGGTACCATTGAGTTGGTTCCAACTTATAGAGACCCTGTATGAGTCAGAACCGACTCAATGGCACTTAACAACAACAACACAGGATTTTCTAGGAGCAGCTGGTGGGTTTGAACCACGGACCTTGTGGTTAGCAGTCCAGTATCCCATAGTGCCACATTAGGACTCCTAATATATAATGTAATATGGAACTTTTCCACTGTCCCTTTCCACAGATGTAGTCAATTTGATTTCAGTGTATTCCAACTGCTAAGGTCCATGTATATTGTTGTTGTTGTTAAGTGCTATCGAGTTGATTCCAACCCATAGTGACCCTGTATAGGGTTTCCAAAGGAGCAGCTGGTGAGCTCGAACCACCGACCTTGCAGTTCAAATGACTTTGTAGTCTGGCACTTTAACCCACAGCACCATACCAGTCTTTTATGTTGTTTAAAAAAGGTATTTGGTATGAACAAGTCATTGGTCATATAAAATTCTATCATGCAATCTCCAGCAACATTTCTATCACCAAGGCCATATTTTCTAATTACTCATCCTTCCTCTGTGTTTCCAAGCTTTTCATTCCCATCACTAATAATTATCAGCACATCTTGAAAGCATGTTTGATCAAGTCCAGACTGAAGAAATTGGTAGAATTCTTCAATTTCATCCGCTTTGGCTTTAGTGGTTGGTGTGTAAATTTGAATAATAGTAGTATTACTGGGCTTCCATTATACTTCAAGATAGATCTCGAAATGTTCTGTTTTGATGGTGAATGTGATACTATTCATCTTTGTCATTCCTGGTATAGAAAACTATATTATCAGATTAAAAATGGCCAATACCAGTCCATTTTACCTCAGTAATACCTAGGACATCGATATTTATGTGTTCCATTTCATTTTTGACAATTTCTAATATTCATAGATTCATACTTCATACGATCCATGTCAATTATTAATGGATGTTTACAGATGTTTCTCCTCATTTTGAGTTTTGCCCTATCAGCAAATGAAGGTCCCAAAACCTTTACTCCATTTCCATAATCACATCAACTTTACTTTGAGGAGGCAGCTCTTTTCCAGTTGTATTTTGAGTATGTAGCAACCATTAGTATACCTTACAATATTCTGGTACTATTTTCAATATTCTGGTGCTATCTGCCAGTTTGTCGTACTATGGTGGCTTGTATGTTACTGTGATTCTGGAAGCTATGCCACAGGTATTTTATATACAAACTGTCACCCATGGTGGACAGTTTTCAGCTGAACTTCTAGATGAAGAGAGACGGGGAATAAGAAACGGATTACTTCCAAATATTTAGCCACTGAAAACCATATGAGTAGCAGTGGAACACTGTCAGCACAGAACATTAAATACTGAAACATGACAAAGAGCATCAGAATATTGTCAGATATAGTGCTGGAATATAAGCACCTCAGGTTGGAAGTCACTCAAAATACCACTGGGGAAGAGCTACCTTATCAAAGTAGAGTTGACTGTGATGATGCAAATGAAGTAGGCCTTCGAGACCTTCATATGCTGATGGGGCACAACTCAAAATGAGGAGAAACCACTGTAAACATCCATTAATAATTGGAACATAGAAAATATTAAGTATGAATCTAGGAAAACTGGAAAATGTAAGAAATGAAATGGAAGGCATAAACATCGATATCGAAGGCATTAGTGAGCTGAAATGAACTGGTATTAGCCATTCTGAATAGGAAAATTACATGGGTTACTATGCTGGGAATGGCAAACTGAGGAGGAATGGTGTCACAATTCATCATCAAAGAGGACATATCGGGATCTGTCTTGAAGTATAACGCTGTCTATGATAGGATAATATCTATACACCTACAAAGCAAACCAGTTATTATCACTATTTTTCTAATTTACTCACCAACCAATAAAGCCAATGATAATGAAATTGAAAAAGTCTACCAACTTCTTCAGTCTAAAATTGATCAAATGTGCAGTCAAGATGTATTGATAATTACTGGTGATTGGAATGCAAAGGTTGGAAACAAAGAGGAAGGATCAGTAGTTGGAAAATATGGCCTTGGTGATAGAAACGATGCTGGAGATCACATGATAGAATTTTGCAAGACCAATGACATCTTCATTGCAAATACCTTTTTTAAACAACATAAAAGACGACTATACACATGGACCTCCCCAGATGGAATACATAGAAATCAAGTTGACTACATCTGTGGAAAGAGATGGTGGAAAAGGTCCATATGATCAGCTAAAACAAGGCCGGGGCAGACTGTGGAACAGACCATCAATTACTGATATGCAAATTCAAACTGAAACTGAAGAAAATGAAAACAAGTCTACGAGTACCTGAATTCAGAGATCATCTAAAGAACAGATATGATGCATTAAACACTAAAGATCAAAGACCGGATGAGTTGTGGATTACATTAAGAACATCATACAAGAAGAAAGCAAAAGGATATTAAGAAGACAACAAAGAAGGAAAAGACCAAAAGGGATGTCAGATGAGACTCTAAAACTTGCTGTCCAGCTCAGAGGTGCTAAAGCAAATGGAATAAACGAGGAGGTAAGAGAGCTAAATAGACAATTTCAAAACGCAGCTCGAGAAGACAAAGTCAAATAACAAAATGTGCCTGGAGTTAGAAAACCAAAAGGGAAGAACACACTCAGCATTTCTTGATCTGAGGGAACTGAAGAAAAAAATTTGAGCCTCAATTTGCAATATTGAAGGGTTTATTGGCAAAATATTGAACGATGAAAAAAGCATCAAAATAAGATGAAAGGAATACACAGATTCGCTATAACAAAAATAAATGGTCAATGCTCAACCATTTCAAGAGGTAGCATATGATCAAGAGCCAATGATACTGAAGGAAGAAGCCCAAGATGCATTAAAGGCATTGGCAAAGAACAAAGCACTGGGAATTGATGGACTACAAATTGAAATCTTTCAGCAAACTGATGCAGCACTGAGACACCCACTCATCTATGCCAAGAAATTTGGAAAACAACTACCTGGCCAACTGAATGGAAGAGTTCCATATTTGTGGCATTCCAAAGAAAGGTGACCCAACGGAAAGTGGAAATCACCAGACAATATCATTAATATCATGTGCAAGTAAAATTTTGATACATATATTTCAAAAACTGATACAAGCATACATTGACAGAGAACTTCTAGAGGTCAAGCCGGATTCAGAAGCGGATGTGGAAGGAGGGATATCATCAGTGACATCAGATGGATCTTGGCTGAAAGCAGAGAATATTAGAAAGATGTTTACCTGTGCTTTACTGACTATGCAAAGGCTTTTGATTGTGTGGATCATGACAAGCTATGGGCAATATTATAGAGAATGAGTATTCCGGAACACTTATTTGTGCTCATGGGGCACCTCTGCATAGATCAAGAGGCAGTTGTTAGAACAGAACAAGGGAACACAGAATGGTTAAACAGAAGGAAATGTGTGTGCCAGGGTTGCAGTTTTCATCATACTTATTCAATCTGTATGCTAAGCAAATAATCTGAGAAGCTGGATTATATGAAGAAAAACGTGACATCAGGATTGGAGGAAGACTCATTAACAACCTGTAATATGCAGATGATACAACTTGCTTGCTGAAAGTGAAGAGGACTTAAAATATTTACTGATGAAGATCAAAGACCACAGCCTTTGTTATGGGTTGCATCTCAATGTAAAGAAAACAAAATTCCTCACCACTGGACCAATAAACAACATCCATATAAATGGAGAAAAGTTTGAAGTTGTCAAAGACTTCATTTTGCTCTGATCAACCATCAACACTCATGGAAGCAGCAGTCAAGAAATCAAATGACATATTGCATTAAGCAAATCTGTTGCACAAGACCTCTTTAAAGCATTGAAGAGCAAAGATGTGAGTTTGAGGACTAAGGTGCACCTGACCCAAGCCATGGTATTTTCAATAACCTCACATGCATGCGAAAGTTGAAGAGTGAATAAGGAAGACAGTAGAAGAATTGATGCATTTGAATTATGGTGTTGGAGGAGACTATTGAAAATACTATGGACTGCCAAAAAAGCATACAAATCTGTGTTGAAAGAAGAACAGCCAGAGTGCTCCTTGGAAGCAAGCCTGTATGGCCAGATTTCATCTCTCATACTTCAGATATATTATCAGAAGGAACCAGTCCCTGGAGGAAGGATATCATGCTTGGGAAAGTGGAGGGTCAGCAAAAAGAAGTCCCTCAGTGAGATGGATTGGCACTGTGGCAGCAGCAATGGTAATAATGAATGTGAAGTTGGCACAGAACCGGGCAGTCTTTCATTCTGTTGTGCATTGGGTTGCTATGAGTTGTTACTGACTCCATGGCACCTAACAACAATATCTGACAATGTTCCACTGCTATTCACAAGGTTTTCATTGGCTAAACATTCAGAAGTAGTCTGCGTCTTCTTTTCCTAGACTGTGTTAATCTGAAAGCTCAGCTGAAACCTGTCCACTCTGGGTGGCCCTGCTGGTATTTACTATATCAGTAGCATAGCTTCCAGTCTCACAGGAACACGCAAGCCACCACAGTACAACAAACTGATAGAGAAAGATATTCTAAACAAAGGAGACAACTATGAAGAAGCAATTGTAAAAAGACATTAAGTGTTTTGGGAATGATGAGAAGTTCACTGTTAATGGAGTGTAATGTACACCATGATTTGGGGGAGAAGGGATGGCAGAACTGAATACACAGACGTAAGGACGGAAATGTAGGCAGAAGCCAAATTATTGTTGTGGTTAAGTACTGTCAAGTTGGTTCCGACTCATAGCGACCCTGCCTAGGGTTTTCGAGGAATGTCTAGTGAGCTTGAACCACCGACCTTGCGGCTCAAATGACCTTGCACTTCAGCGCATTAACCCATAGTGCCTCACCAGGACTCCTAGGAGCCAAATAATAAAGGGCCTTAAATGTGCCAAGCCAAGAAGTATCCTGGTGGAGAGAAAGGAATCCAACAAAGGTCTTAAGGTAGTAGACAACATAATTGAATGGGGTCAAGAGGTAGAAAAATATTCAGGAGTTTATTGCTATATGTGAAGGAGAATATTAAGAGTACCATGGACCACCAAAAATACAAACAAATCTGTGTTGGAAGAAGTACAGCCAGACTGATCCTTAGAAGCCAGGATGGCCAGACTTCGTCTCTCATACTTCAGGCATGTGATCAGGAGGGACCAGTTCCTAGAGATGGATATCATGCTTGTTAAAATGGAGGGTCAGCAAAAAGAGTAAAACCCTAATGAGATGGATTGACACAGTGGTAGTAGCAAAGGACTCAAGTGTAGCAATGATTGTGAGGTTGGTGCAGGACCGGGCAGTCTTTCGTTCTGTTGGGCATAAGTTCTCTATGAGTCAGTACTGATGACAATAACAACAATAACAACAATTGCTGGATGATGATGAGGCTTGGAACCAACAGAATGCGGATGGAAATCTCATTCAGTTGGAGTCCTGATGTGGTGCTGTAGGATAAGCACTGGATTTCAAGGTTGCTTGAACCATAAAATCGATGGTTCAAACTCACCAACTGCTCCTTGGAAACCCTATACATAGTGGCTATGAGTCGGAGCCAACTTGACAGCACTTTATAACAACAACAACATCTCATTCAGTCAGATGTTGCAAATACTTCACACCTGATGGAAGATCATCACTCTTCTTTTAAAAAATGCAATGAAAAAAAAAATCATTCCTTAATCCTGGGTTTTAACATTTAGCATTCCATTCCTTTATATAGAATTGTT
The DNA here is from genome assembly GCF_000296735.1 of Chrysochloris asiatica. Lineage (NCBI taxonomy): Eukaryota > Metazoa > Chordata > Mammalia > Afrosoricida > Chrysochloridae > Chrysochloris > Chrysochloris asiatica. Next base: position 1,527,306 of record NW_006408677.1, on the reverse strand, counting down.
TCATAAACACTGACAAAGGATTCAAAAGCACCTAAATGGTCCTATCTTTAAATGCTCACCAATATTTCCAATATTCCATTATTGACAATTTAACTTTCACAGCGAAGTGATTCATAAATGTAGCACAACCTAGTTCCTGTCAATATATTTACAATAATGAGTTTTCATGAATATTAGACAAAAAAGATAACAGAAAATTCAAACATCTAAAGTTATCTGAACAGTGAAAGACACTACAAACCCAGAGGATAAACTGGAATTGTGTTTAGAAGATGGGAAACAGCCAAGATGGATGTGAATCGACAACAAAGAGTGTACAAGAAGAAGGAAAAAAACTTTCCTGCAAAAAAAAAGTCATCTTCTGAGAACTTATACAGTGATTCTTCTTTGATCCTTTTTCTCTTTACTGGTTTTGAAATCTTACACCATTAAAGATACGATGTAGAAGTAAACAACATATAAAGCAGCTCTAGACTTAAATAAGGCAAAACATAAATGTAATGTCTGTAGGTGCTGGAAGATTATTACAGCCTTACTAGGTCAAGCACATTGACATAGCAGGAGACATTGTAAAACAAAGAGAAAGGGCCCCAAACCCACACACCAAAGCAGTCCTTTAATTTGGAGACACACTTCAACACTTCCAAGTGTTGCAGTGTTTTAAGAAATACCCAGCTATCTAGAGTGATCCATTAATGCTTTCCCTAAAAGTACACTGACCTAGATCAACCAGAGTCTAAAAATAAAGGTTTTGATTCTTTTTAAAAAACTGACAGGATTTCTACACAAATTGTTAACCCAGTCAAAATCTGGCATTTCCAAAAACTTACCATTGAGCCACAAGATAACATATAACTAAACGTGTATAATGGAGGAATCGGAGAAGAGCATAGAGCCCCAGATCAATATTTTCTGTTTATAAAGTCTCGAACTTACTTACGTACCAGCTGGTGGTGTTCAGGGGTCATCACATATTAGAATTAAAGTTCTCTGGCATCCTCCACTTCATATAGGAGAAATCATTTTACTTCATTATGGTATTTTCATAATGGCATCATATGCCGGGTTAAAGTAATTCTTTTTTTTTTTTTCACAAATTTTTGGTAATTGTATTATGTTGAACTAAGTTCCATAAATAGCATTTTAAGATATTTAAAATATTTTAAAAGAGCCAGGTAAAAAAGTCTAAACCCACAAGGTAAATATTTGGAGTATATATTTATCTGTCATCTAATGATTTTTGCTATTATTAAGAGTTGTATGACTTCTTGTTGGAACTCCACAGTTTATTTTTGCCAACGTACGTAGCTAACAAGACGGGAAAACTGCAGCATCTCTGGTGATTCTAGTTGCTCCACCACCTTTGGTATATTTTCTTAGTAATTTCATGGGAGGGCTTTGTTAAACCTTTCTTGGCCAGATTTTGGCACAAATAACTTTGTCTGCAGTCCCTACCTGCTTGGTTAATTCAACAGCCTATGAAATGTTAACTTTTGAAAGTTCTTTTTTTTTTTTTTTTCAACCCAAACCCCTTAAAGTTTCCATTGTTTTTTAATAACACAGAAAACCAACAAAAGGAGAAATTGAACATCTGGTAGAATCAGTTCAGTTCAGGTAGTTAAGGAACCTAGATGTTGTCACCTAGTATTGCCAAAAGACTCACAAGCAAATATTTAAGTTTAACTTCAATGTCCTTATCCACTCCCCCACTCTCAAACTGATGTGTCAATTCATGTTCTTGTAGACCATGGTAAATTAGGTTTTTTGGCGATCAATGCAAGGGAATGCATCAGATGCTAGTCATGTAAGTTGTCCAGGGAAGAGGTTCAGAAAGTTGTGCTCCTTGTGTCTTCTGCGTTTATTTTCCCAGCCCTTTAAGGGATTTTTGGACAGTAAGATATGTCTGTATCCCAAAGACATTATTAGCCTGACAATCTTTTCCCTAAACCCCAATAACTCCCATTAGAAACCTGAGTGGTGCAACTCACTGTGTGCAACCCCCTAACACAAACATAAGGGATGGGAGAAAGAGGACTTCAAAAGAGGATGGAAAATGGTTGGGAGAAGAAACTCACCGCTAGTACCACTTCGTCGGTCAGGCACAATGTAACCAGGAGCAGCCACAACCTGAAAGGGGAGGGAGGGTAGATATCATGGGTTCCCCAGGCTCCAGTGTCCTGCCCTGTAGCCCCCTTCCCAAATCCTTTTTCCTAATGCAGAAGCAGAAGTACTTTCTCTGCAGAAACATAAGTACAAGTATAGTCCCAGTCCATAAGGTGGACTGAAGTAGGAAAAAGGAGGAAAGCTCAGGGCAGCAAGGGCTCACCCAGCATGCATGCTTGCGGCTGCTCCGGAGCTGGGTCCCGGGAGACTGCTAAGCGACTCCTCAGCCTCGGCTCATTCGGGCTCAGCGGATGCTTGGCGGCTGCTTCCTTAGTCAGGAGGACCGGGTAGGAGGGCGAAATGGCCCACTTCAGAAGAAACTAATCTCAGCTTCTAGATAAGAAGTGTCTCTAAGGGGAACACGCTCAGCGGTGCCCGTTACAACTTGCAGCACTCAGGAGATAGTTCCATGCACAGAGAGGAAGGAGTGGAAGGGAAGGGGGCGGGGTTGTCTGCTGTCAGTCATCCTCCCTACCTTGGGCAGCTGGTTGTCTTTCCCACTTTTAAGCACCTTAGCTGCACAAATCGACCACATGTATCTCCGCGACTTCACGCACAGACCTCTAGAGACCTTATCCACTAAACCTATGCCCTTACATACCATACACTGCCATAAGCCACTGTTAACTACTATACATACATAGTCTTAGCCATGCAACTCCATTATAGATTGATGGGCCCCAAAATGACCTTGCACACATGCTGAACCACAGACAAAAGTGCTTCAAAAAGTTCATGAAAAAAATAGAATTAAAAGATATTAGGATTTTTCTAGAACTTTTTAAAGCCCTCTGGTACAACTTTCCTTCAAATTGTTTGTACACTGTGTTCCAGAAGATGGGGAGGGGCAGGTGGGGAGGTGGAGGGAGTGGGTTGGTAGGGGGATCCTGGTCCTGGAGTTGTAAATATACTTTGAGCTGAGTAGACTCTAAGGACCACATGAAATAAATCCAATGCCTTCTTGAAAGACCCTTGTCAAACCAGTTACCTTGGAAGCTACTCTTATGTGTATCAGGGTAGAAATGTGCTCCAGAGAGTTTTCAGTGGTTGATTTTTCAGAAGTTGATCTCCAGACTGGGGAACTATCACCAGCAGAGGGGGTTTAATTATTTGCACCACCCAGGGGCTCCTGAAAGATTGTTGCTGTTAAATGCCATAGAGTGCACTGATTTTCCATGAACATCTATGGGGCAGTTCCACTCTGTCATATAAGATTACTATGATACGAAAGACTCATAAGGAGTAAATTCTAGGGTAAGAGATGATATAAATATTCTGCCATGAAAAACTCTAAAGGTGTAAATTCTGAAGAATTTGTCAGGAAATTCCTGGAAGGTCCTGCAAGTAGACCACATGTTTTCTGAGCCTGCTGGTACTTTCCGAAATGTACGTGTTAAAATTACCAAATAATGTTCAATCTGCTTTATTTTAGAGACATCAATTCAACTGCTATTAACTCCATATGAATATTACAAATTAGGCAGAGGCATGATTAATGGAAAATTGCACTAAATTTATGACCTACCCTAAATCCCTCTGAAACACAACTAAAAGGAGAGTCAATACCTTTTAATTATTTCAGTATCTTTGTTGTTGTGTGCTGACTCACATCGACCTTGTATAAAGTTGGCGTGGCGCTGTGGGTTAATGCGCTAGACTGCACAGTCGGTTTGAACTGCAAGGTTGGTGGTTCAAGCTCACCAGTCACTCCTTGGAAACCCTCTAGAGGGTCGCTATGGGTCGTAACCGACTGGACGGCACTTCACAACAACTTGTGGTTAGCAGTACAGTGCTTACCCTACAGTGCCAGAGATTAATGTTAGTTATGACTTTCAACGTAGATTCATAAAAATATATGCATGCATTCTGATAACATTCAAGTATATGGTAATACTATCTCTGGTAACTTAGTGGTTACGAATCGGGCTGCGAACCACAAGGCTAGTAGTTCGAAACTACCAGCTGCTCCGTGGGAGAAAGATGAGGCTTTCTGCTCCCATAAAGATTTACAGCCTTGGAAACCCTGTTTAGGGTCGCTATGGGTCGGAACTGACTCGATGGCACTTAACAACAACATCCACTGAATGCTTTCAGAGCCTCTGTGTATATAACACTCAGAACTTATTCACACATGTATAAAATGTTGTTGTTGTTAAATGCCATCGAGTTGATTCCGACCCATAGCGACCCTGTATAGGATTTCCAAGGAGTAGCTGGTGAACTTGAACTGCCGACAATACATACGTGCAATTTCTTCAGCTATATGCTTATATAATTAGTAATAGATGCACATGCTTTTCTAATAGTTTTACATCTTCTGCTAGGATGTAGAAAATCTGTCCAGGAAGCAGTTGGAAGTTAAATAACACCACTAGCTCAGGGAGCAGCGACCAAAATTTCTTTCTAATGATTAACAATAAAAAAAAAGCGTCTTTTGTGATCCATCCGCTAAAAAAATAGTCCAAGCTCAGGTCTATTTGTGGCTTTGGTGCGCTCACACCAATAAGAGTGGGACTGGGTAGGAAAGAGTAGTATCAATAGTCGGGATAAGTAAACGAACAGAAACAAAACAAAACAAAATAAAATCTTCCTGGTTGGTTTCATGGTGCTCAGTCAACGGATTTAGAAGTTTCCTCCCTCAAATAACTGAGCGTCACTCCCTCGCAGGTTGCTGGTGCAGTCTAAAGTTGTGGCGGAGGGATACTTAAATTCCCCTGTGCTGGTGGGGAGGGGGCGGTGCAGGGGGAAAGAAGGAGGAAAGTAGATCTGTAGGACTTGAGTGAGGGAAAAAGTTTGCAAGTCTGAACAGAAGGGAAAAGTGCGCTGGAGAAACCAACTTTGGGGAGGGGCAGGGGGGAAAGAAGAACAGCTTCTTCTTCTTTTTTTTTTTTCCCTTCCCCTCCCTTCTTAAAGAACTTCTTTCTCCTCACCCAAAAGGACCTGCACAATTTGGGACGCCCTCGCGGTTCCTCCTGGCTCTAGATCTCTGCCAATAAACCCTCAAGATTATGTCAGTTGGTCAGAGCCAGCCGGGGATTTCGTGTGGGTGCTGAAGGAGCTGCGGTAGCAGGAGAAGAATGAAACTGCGTGGAGTCAGCCTGGCTGCCGGCTTGTTCTTACTGGCCCTGAGTCTTTGGGGGCAGCCTGCAGAGGCTGCGGTAAGTCCTTCATTCTATCCTCCCCACCTTCTCCCCATCACTTCACGCTGAAATCCACTTTTCTGTTGTTTTACCTTCACTTTTCCTAGGTTTTGCCTAGGGAATTCATATTTAGAAGGAAACATTATTTAACATGTTTAGAAGGAAACATTATTTGCAACATTGGTAACTCAAGCCTTCTGAAGTCCGAAGGAGAGCTTTAAGTGTTTAAAAATAGGGCTACTTGCTTCCCTGCTGCTTCTGGCTGCTCTGGGGACCAGAGTAAAGCCAGAGGTGGGGGATGCTTGTTAATTGTTCACTAAACTCTGGTGAGTATTTATAATTTCTCCTCCTCACCCTCCAACCTAGGGTGTTTCCTTGCCTGGCGGCTAACTTTTTCACCACTTGTGCCCGACCTACGCACTCTTTAAACTTTGTAGTTTAAGCTTATGGCTCTTTACAATCCAGTTTCCATCAAAGTATTAAGCGCCCAGAAGTTCTTCCCCTTTGCACTTTCCTTAAGCAACATGACCCCCGGTCCCACAAAACCAGGTCAGGAAGGCCGCTGTGGAGACTGCCCCTTTTTACATCCTTTACATACCAGGAAGGGTGAGTTAATGATGGATGGCATCAGAGTTCAGATCTTCTGCACCTTAATTTTTTTAAAGTTGTGAGTTTTTGTTTGTTGTTTTGTTTACTTATGTTTTTAAACTTGCCTAGGCAATCGATTGTGTCCATTACATATTTAAAGGGAGATACCTCTTTTCAAAGGAGAGTGCAGGTTCTACTTGGAAGGAGTCTGGAGGAAGACTTAAATGTGAAGTCACAGAGTAAAGAGTTCCACTCAGTTTGAGAAATGGGTTTGAGAAGGATTCAAACTTCAGTAGATTTCCTAGAAGGTATATGAATAGTCCCACCCACTGCCTATCTGGGGATGAGAAGCAGATGGAAAGGAATGAATGACTTGGTTGGAGCATATGTTCTCCAGCCTGTTGCCCCCTGTCCTGAATTTCCTTTAGCCTCTGAAAAATAGGTGTGTGGCAATTGATTTACATGTTACATTTGAGCGATCTTAGTATGTGGCTTTAAAAACACTTTAATTTGAGATTGTGATTTAGGCCTTGGTATGGTTGAGTGACTAAAAGTTTGCCATATGTAGCTGCTCTGTGTTTTGGTTTATCTGGGTCCACTTTCTTTGAAGTTAGCTAGCTCACTTTCTTGTAGAATTCAGTATGTCTTGAGACCATGCTACCTTCCCTCTGTTTACAGGAAGTGTGTACTGTGGTATAATAAATGAATTTTACCTGACTCTCAGCATACCATAATTATGGCAATTTACTGAAGACAAATGCATACCAAATATTTTTAATTGTGCATTTTAAAATTTGCCTTAGTCAATGTAGATGCACGATTTGAAATGGATTTTTTGAATGCACAGCATGTTAATAGAGTAAGATTTAGCCACTTATTGGACTACAGTTCATGGGATACAATTATACTTGTGCTGTTAAAAATTATTAATTTAAAAATAATTTTCTTGGTGCCTGCTGCTTATGGCTGGAGCCCTGGTGTGGCACTGTAGAACAAGCTCTGGACTACTGGCCACAAGGTCAGTGGCTCAAACCCACCAACCACTCTTCAGAAACCTTATACAGCGTCGTTCTGAGTTGAAACCACTCGATGACACTTGACAACAACAACTGGGTATTGCATTTGGCCCAGAAGCAAAGAATTTGGGATGTTTGATAAATATTTCTCAACTTTTTAATCTTCCTGACATTGCTATTAATAAATGTGCACCAGATACCAGCTACAGGTATGTATACCAACACCGTACATCAATTTACATTAAATTGATTTGTATTAAAAGTGAGGTTTATTTTTATGATTGACAGAACTTGGAAACAAGCTTGTTTTCTTATACTTTCATATCAATGATTGAGCTTTCATGAGAAAATTACAGAAGACACCATGCAATTTTTTTCCTTCTTATATATAACTTTTAAAGAACATTCTGCATCCCATTTCCCTATCATTAGTCTATCATGCCCCTAATCAAATAAACCAGAAATACAAACCCACCACTGTCCAGTCGATTCTGACTCAGTACAACCCTAAGGGACAGAGTAGAGCTGCCTCACAGGGTTTCCAGGATTGTAATCTTTATGGAAGCAGATTGCCACATCTTTCTTGGAGCAGCTGATGGGTTCACAGCACTGACCTTTTGGGTTAGCAGTCAAGCACTTTAACCATTGTGCCTCCAGCGCTTACATCTAATAAAACAAGGGGTTTGTTTTCCTTGCTTCATACATCAACATCTTAGATGAAAGTTTTAATCATTTAAAAAATATGAATGGTATCTGTTCTTCATACTGGTGCCGGGGATGCTGGTGACCTTCTCTGATTGTTGATGGAACTATTCTAGTATTGAGTGACTAGAAATTCTTCCTATGCAGATGATAATATTAAGCTTTATCTGAGTCCACTTCCCCTATGTTACCAGATACTAATATATCAAGAAGAACTTTAGTTTCAAGAAGAGCACGGTTACTTAAATTGCTTTAATTTTTCACAGTTCAAAAAATGATTTATTGATCTCTGAAGCCATTCCAAATTATTGGGCTATCACATATATATGGACGATTTTGACTTTCGATAGAGTATCAGATAAGATAATGTAACCTCTGTACTGAAAGGTTAGGTTGGAAATGTCATTTCTAGTCATGGAAACAATGTTTTTATGTAAAGGTAGTTTTTTACCTGTATTGAGTTGCTGTCAATAGAATATGAACTGAGATTTATAGATATGGTATGCAAAATTATATCCCTCCTACTATGTAAATATTATTAAGTTGAGTGTGTATATGTAAATAGAATGGGTATATTTCTCTAATTTAAGCACTGGACTTCTAACCACATGATTGGCAGTTCAAACCCACCAGCCACTCTTTGGAAACCCTATACAGGGTGGCTATGAGTCAGAACTTATTCGACATCACTTAACAACAACGACAACATCTGCCTTTGTAACCAAGTACTAAGAATCCATCAAGGATGGGGATGTAGTTTGTGGCCATGGATCATTTTTTCCACTATAAAGTATATTAGCCCATTGGAAGAATTTTTCCTCATTGTCATGATCATTATCTTTATAGCTTATATTTGTGAGTTGCTTGGTGTAGGATAGACATATGACTGTTAGCCACAAGGTCAGTGGTTCAAATCCACCAGTAGCTCCTTGGAAACCCTATATAGGGTCGCTGTGAGTTAGAATCAACTTGAGGGCACTTAGCAACAACAACAAATATGTGCCAGACACCTTGTTAATAAGTTTGTGGATAAATGGAGATAAAAGTCAATGGAATTTTTGAAGCTCCTCTCATACATTATCATATTTAATCTGCACAACAGACCTGCTAGGTACATACCATTATTTTTGCAAATGAGAAAACTACAGTACTTACACTTAGAGTTTGTTGTTGTTGTTAAGAGTTTAAGTGTGTTAAAACTCATAGCAGTAGTAAGATGTGACGCCAAAAATTGAATCTAGAAAACTGATGAGGCAGGAGAAGACACTGGGAGAGGAGTACAAGAGTTAAAGGAAACAGAGGTAAATGCTGTAAAAAAAAATAAGAAAGAAAGACAAGAAAAATGAATCTAGGCGCAATTTGACTAGATTCATTTCCCATGACACTCAGTCTTTGCCCTTGACTCCTTTGTATGTAGTCTGTAGAGATTTATTTGCTATTTAGAGTGTTGGAATCTCTGCCACATTTTTTAACCCAGGAGGTGAAATGGAAATGATAATGGGGTTACATATCTTCCTGCTAGTGTTAGGAGAAGCAGCATGGTATAATGGAAAAGCTTTTGGCTTAGAACCAAAAGATTAGAAGCTGATTTCTATATATCTGTGCATAGAAACCTAGGAGCCCTGGTGGTACTGTGGGTTAGAATATGGGCTGCTGACCAAAAGTGGTTGTGGTAGTGTGCTGTTGAATCCACTCGGACTGAAGCAACCCTGTATAGGGTTTCCAGGATAGTAAGTCTTTACGGGAGCAGAAAGCCTTACCCTTTTCCCAAAGAGTGGCTGGTAGATTCGAACTGCAGACTTTGTGGTTAGCAGCCAACCTTAACAGCTATGCTACCAGAGAAGCTGGTTCAAACCCACCTGTTTGAACCCATAAAGATTTACAGTCTCAGAAACCATAGGGAGCAGTTCTACTGCATGTGTTGCATACACAAATATCAAAAACCAAATTAAAACAGGAACAAAGTGTATATTTTTACAAAGTCATAATGATATATGCATATTTATATGGTTTTATGGAATCACAATTTATAAAAAGTTAGTTATATAAAATAACTGTGGTTTGGGATAGATAATTTATTTTGGAGAAATATTTGTCTTATCATTGCTTTAATTAATTCAAGTCCATAATAATTTAAAATACACTTAACAACAACAGCAAGAAGTTGACTTTTGTGTCCTTTCAATATGTCCCCAATAGTATTTTTGTGCTCCCTTACTTTCTGGTACCATAGAAAGGTCTGGGCTAATTTTGTACATTCCCTGCAACAACCCTGGAGTCAGCTACTTCACTCAGAAATCTGGATTCTTTTTATGGAAGAATTGTATTTCGAAAGCAAGATCTAGATGCTAGATGTGTTTATTGCTAGAGGGATGTCAATGCTTCTAGGTCCTCTCAGCAGACAGAACTAGGAAATATATATAGTCACATGCCTACATCTATATGTAATTTTACTGTCTATATTAAAAACCATGAATTTCTACTCCTATTTCTGATTCTAGTCGTATACCACAGGATAAACATACCTCTTTGACGTAGTAGGTTCTCACCATTTTCTGGACTCTTCCTCAGAGATGTTTTATGGTTTTCATAGAGAACCTATGTTGTTGTTGTTAAGTGCCAGTTGAGTCAATTCCAACCCATAGCGACCCCAGTATAGGGTTTCCAAGGAGCAGCTGGTGAGAAATGACTTTGCAGTCTAACATATTAACCCACAGAGCCACACCAGGACTCCTGAGAAACTGTAAAGAGTCTTTAACATCTTGGTCTTTGGTGTCAAACTTGGAATTAGGTTAGTAGATGTGTGAGCTTTGGCCTCTGAGCTTAGTTTCCTCATTAGCAAAAGAAGGGCAGTAAACCTACCTCACAGGTTATTTTGAGAATAAATTGTGAAAAGTTACATAAAGCATTTAGGATTGTACTTGACATTTAGGATAGTAAATGCTGAATAAATTATAGATTTCATTCTTAAAAACTATTTATTGATTCTCCATTTCTTGCTACATTAACTGTCAAAATTCTTTGCCTGGTTTTCTAGGTCTATCATGTTCTTTTCTCTCATATGAACTAATGTTTCATTACATTTTAAAACATCGACTCTGTATTCTAGTTTAGATGAGCTTTCCTAAAATCCCTTTAGTACTGCATACATATGAGGATAAGTCAAAAAATATTGTTATAAAATCATGAAAAACTTTATTAAGCAAAAATCTCAAAATATCAAGTTCTTGGTTCACAACATATTCTTCGTCTAGGTCTATACACATCTAAAGGCGGTTTTCCATGTCTAACATTTCCCTGAAGAATTTTGTGCTCTTTGATTTACACCAAGTCAAAATGGCAGTTTTGGCATCCTCAAGGGCCTCATATCATGTTCCTTTTTCAATGTTCTTTGAGTTTAGGGAATGAAACAAAGTCTGAAGGGGCAAGATCAGGGTTGTAGGGTAGATGAGGTAAAGTTTACCAATAAAATGTTCATAGAGCAGCCCTTGCTATCCTTAAGGAATAAGAAGGTGCATTGTCATGTTGGGGGGAAAAAATCGTTGGTGCAATTTTCCTGGCCATTTTCTCACCAAAGCAGTTTTGGTGGATTTTTTTTTGGGGGTGGGGGAGGGAGGGACTTTTTTTTTTTCCATTGTGACTTGAGTGAAGGTTTACAGACAAGATCATTAGAAACATTAAAAACAACAACAACAGACATTTTTATTGTGAATTGAGTGAAGGATTGCAAACAAGATCATCAGTTTTACGTGAAACAAATCACACTTAGATTCATCTCAATGTTTGCAACCCCCTACATGAAACCTCCCCATGGTTCCTATTTCAATTCTACTCTCCTTCCTATACCTTCTCAACTTTGGCCTTTCAAAAAATAGATTGGTTAAAAGAGGGAAAAATTAGTTGAGATCACTCTATATGTACTTTAATTTTGGGGTGAGGAGTAAGGAGTGAGGGTTCAAGTTGGGGCTCTTGACTAGGTCTACGCAAGGCCTCCACCACTAGTCTGTCAGTTTGTCATACTGTGGAGACGTGTGTGTTGCTGTGATATTATTGGAAGCTATGCCACCATTATTTTAAATACTAGCAGGGTCACCCATGGTGCAAAAGTTTCAGTAGAACTTCAGACTAAGACAGACTAGGAGAATGGAGATGCGGACTACTGATTGTTTAGCCACTGAAAACCTTATAGATAGCAAGAGAACATTTTCATATACAGTACCAGAAAATGAAAGCATTCTTCTATGGTCTTCCCTATTCACTGTCCAGCTTTCGCATGCATATGAGGTTATTGAAAATATCATGGCTTGGGTCAGGCGCACCTTAGTCCTCAGGCTGACATCTTTGCTCTTTAACACTTTAAAAAGGCCTTGTGCAGCAGATTTGCCTAATGCAATACGTCATTTGATTTCTTGACTACTGCTTCCATGCAGTAGACACTGGCATTTAGAAAGGGTGTAATGCTGTAGAAATAAGTACTGGGCTGCTAATCACAAGGTCAATGGTTCAAACCCACCTCAGAAACCACATACAGGGTCACTGTGAGTCAGAACTGACTCAATGGTACTTAACAACATCATATCAAAAGATAAACTAGCTAACTTTTAAAAATTGGAATTGACTTGACAAACAGCATCAAAAACACTGTTAGGAGAGGACCCTAGGACCATCAAAGGAGAAGAGCACAAGCAGAATGTGGGACCCTATCCAGAGAAGCAGCGACACCAGAAATGGAGGCAGTGATGGGGACATGGAGAGAGGGAGTAGCCGAGGACTCTAGATTCATGGGAAGAGAGGGACTAAGATGGCAGCCAGGAGGCTGACTTGCAGAATGTGCCCTTTGGTTGTTTCTGTGTACATTCCCTTTCCCCTTCCCCTGCCAAAAAACAACAGAGGGAATGGAAGCAAATACTGTTGAATGATGATGCACGGAGGAGATTGTAATCATCGCAATGAAACAATAGTGTAAAACCAATGTTCTTCCATGTAAACTATCACTCAGTTCACAATAAACCAAAAAAAAAGCACTGTTAGGTAAATACTTTCATTTCGGTTTTTATATATAAAGCCTCTGAAGTCCACGGGGATACATGACTAGCTCAAGAATGCATAGTTAATAAGTACCAAGGTAGTCTGGCTCTAGAACTTATTCATGAAAATTTCCTCAGAGCCTATTTCATAAATGACAGATAATAAAGAAAAATAGTCATGTTGAAAAGATGAATAATTCTTATTTCCTGTTTCATATTCATAAGTCTTTCCGCCAACTGGTCCCTTGACTTGATTCAAGACAGGCTCACGAGCCACCCATCTGTTAATAACTCTTTATTAAAACAGCTTAGGCCATTCACCCAAAATTTTAATCTTACGAAAAATGCATCCCCCTATATTTTCCCCTGGACAGAAGGTGCCCTCCAGGAGTGCCTCCCCCACTGCCTTTTTCCTTCTATAACAAGTGGCATTGAGTCAGTTCCGACCCATAGCAGTAACAATGATATGGCATACTCCATACCCACTGACAGTCACAGGAGAGTCTTAGGAAAGCATCTGAAGGAGCAATGCATTCTGCCTTCCTTCCCCACCTCCTGTAATTGCTTATCCATTTCACACTGAAATGGCTGTGTCTGCCTAATGAAGACCCCTACGTTCATCTCTCCCATAGTGCAACTCCAAACTCAACCCTATTAATTACTAATGTAGTTTTTCCATTTTAGAGTAATAATATCCCTCACACCCATCTTCTCTCCCTAGAAAACCAGACTTGTACGTACACGGGAGCTTTAAAAAGTTCATGGTAAAAATGCATTACCTTTCTATTTAGTTTCCATGAACTTATTGAAGCCTATTGATACATTTGAAATTAGAAGTTCCCATCCATTTTGTACCTTTTCTACTTTTATCTTTCCCTGTTTTTCCTCAGAAGCGACATGACTGTTTATTGTCTGTTTGCTTTTACAATTCAAATGTATTCCTCTACAAAATCACAAACTGTTATGTTTTTTGGTTTTTCCAGGTGGCATTTGAATAGCTGAACTGGATGCTTCAGAATGATAAGAATCTGTTCTTGCCAAATTAGTTTTCCAGAATGATTTTATAGACTATATTCCCCTACGTAGTGAAAACGTGTACCTATTAGACAGTTTTAATATTCTTTTTCTGTGTATTACAATGACTATGGAAATTCTGCTTAATTGATTGCCGGTTGATTGGCTGATTTGAACTTATTTGCCAATGATTTTCTTTTAAAATGTAATCATTCCATCATTTAATTCTCTCCTGATGATAGGAACTATGGAGCAGAAGTAATTTTTGAAAATATGTTCTTTCTAATTAGCATATTATAAACCTATCACCAATCAGTTGGCTAAATTGTCATTATAAATATTTGTTTTTAATAGCCATAATTCTGGAGGGTGTTTTGGAAAGGCCTCGTTATTGTGATATCTGATACCTATACTTCTTTCATGTTACCCAACCAGATTCTCATTTTATGCATCAATGCTTGAGTTTATTTACCTTCATTATCTGTGCAGATCCAATTGCCCTTTGTTCCTTTAGCAGCTTCTGTTGGTCTTTAACCAAAAGGGTAGCCTATGCTGATTCCTGTTACCTTGTTGAATGGGAATCTTAAATCCCTTGTTGTTTCCTAATGAAACACAGACAAAGGAAATTGTTATAGAAGAATTTTTGTTAAATTTTATTAGTAACTTATTTAAAAAAATTACTGCGATATAAATATTATATTACTAACTTGTAGATAAACTGGAGAGTTCTGGTGTGGTGCTACAGGATAATGTGCTGGTCCGTAAGGTAAGTTTGAGCCACAGGGTTGGCAGTTCAAACCCACCAGCCACTCCTCAGAAACCCTATATAGGGTGGCTATGAGTCAGAACCAACTGGATAGCACTTAACAACAACAACAAGAGAAACTTAAGCACCATTTATAAGTAAGTGCTAGTCTGTTTAATGGACTTAGTTTTCTAACAATGAACAATAATGAAAGAGGACTCTAAGAAATTCTGTTAGGGCATTTGTATCATCTTATATGTCAGTCTGATAACATTTTTCTCATATGTTAAGAGAACTGACTAGGTTGTTTCTGAAACCTATTATACTATGTATGACATTACTGGTATACTTGAAGGAGATACTGGGAACTTTTTGGAGGGGAAATAGTATTGCTAAGAATGGGACACTAGTAAAAAAATTGTTTATTCTGTATTTACTAGCTCTCTGAGATTTGCTACAGGATTATTGTCCATAATCTCATACTTGAATTGATGTAGTTAAATGTTTCTGTATGTGGAAAATAGGCACAGTAGTGCTTAGTTATATCAGAGAGGTGGCTTTCTGTTGCAAATGGTTGTTGTTGTTATTAGGTGCCATCGAGTCGGTGCTGACTCATAGCGACCTTATGCACATCAGAACAAAACACTGACCGATCCTGGGCCAACCTCACTATCGTTGCTACGTTTGAGCCAATTGGTGCTGCCACTTGGCCAATCCATCTCACTGGGGGTCTTCCTCTTTTTCTCTGACCCTCCACCTTACCAAACATGATATCCTTCTCCAGCGACCGGTCCCTCCTAACAATATGTCTGAACTATGAGAGATAAAGTTTGGCCATCTTGGCCTCCAAGGAGCACTCTGGCTGCACTTCTTCCAACACAGATCTGTTTGTTCTTTTGGCAGCCCATGGTACTTTCAATATTCTCCTCCAACACCATAACTCAAAAGCATCAATTCTTCTGTGGTCTTCCTTATTCACTGTCCAGCTT
>NW_006408677.1:1510951-1511344 GCF_000296735.1 Chrysochloris asiatica | reverse complement strand
CATACTTAGCAGTATTGTCCATAGCTTGTCATGATCCACACAATCGAAAGCCTTTGCGTAGTCAATAAAGCACAGAATATTTTTCTGATAGTCTCTGCTTTCAGCCAAGATCTATCGGACATCAGCAATGATATATCTTGTTCCATGTCCTCTTCTGAATCCAGCTTGAACCTCTGGAAGGTCTTTGTCAGTGTATGCTTGCAGTCATTTCTGTATTACCTTTAGTAAAACTTCAGTCGCATGGGATATCAAAGAGATTGTCTGACGATTTCCACATTCCATTGGGTCACCTCTCTTTGGAATGGGCACAAATACGGCTCTCTTCCAATCAGTCAACCAGATAGTGTCTTCCAAATTTCTTGGTATAGCTAAGTGAGTGACTCCTGTGCCGCC
>NW_006408677.1:1500371-1510415 GCF_000296735.1 Chrysochloris asiatica | reverse complement strand
TTCCTGTATGATGTTCTTGATGTCATCCCACAACTCTTCTGGTCTTCGGTCTTTAGTGTTTAATGTATCAAATCTGTTCTTCAGATGATTTCTAAATTCAGGTGGGATATATTCAAGATCATATTTTGGCTCTCCTGGACTTGTTTTCATTTTCTTCAGCTTCAGTTTGAATTTGCATATGAGTAATTGATGGTCTGTTTCACTGTCTTCCCTGGCCTTGTTTTGACTGATGATATGGAGCTTTTCCATAGTCTCTTTCCACAGATATAGTCAATTTGATTTCTACGTATTCCATCTGGTGAGGTCCATGTGTATAGTCATCTCTTATGCTGTCTAAAGAAGGTATTTGTAATGAACAAATCATTTTTTTTGCAGAATTCTATCATGAGTTCTCTCGCATCATTTCTATCACCGAGGCCATATTTTCCAACTACTGGTCCATCCTCTTTGCTCCCAACCTTTTTGCATTCCAATCACCAGTAATGATCAAGACATCTTGATTGCATATTTGATCAATTTCAGATTGAAGAAGTTGGTAGAATTCTATTTCATCCTCAGTGGCTCTAGTGGTTGGTGCATAAATTTGAATAATAGTGGTATTAACTGGGCTTCCCTGTTGTTGTTGTTATGTGCCGTGGAGTTAGTTCCTACTCAAAACGACCCTGTACAGGTATCCTATCACACACAGCATTGCACCTCATGACTGATCTAGATATGTTTTTTTTGATGATGAATGCAACACCATTCCTCTTCAATTTGTCATTCCCGGCATAGTAAACCATGTGGTTGTCAGATTCAAAATGGCCAATACCAGTCCATTTCAGCTCACTAATGCCTAAGATACCGATGTTTATGCATTCCATTTCATTTTTGACAACTTCCAATTTTCCCAGATTCATACTTCGTACATTCCATGTTCAATTTTCAATGGATGTTTACAGCTGTTTCTCTTCATTTTGAATTGTGCCCCATCAGCAAATGAAGGTACTATGGGCTTTATTCCCACATGCTTTATTCCATTCACGTCATCACGGTCAACTCTACTTTGAGGAGGCAGCTCTTCCCTAGTCGTATTTTGAGTGCCTTCCAACCTGAGGGGCTCATTATCCGGCACTATATCTAACAGTGTTTCTCTGCTGTTCTTAAGGTTTTCAGTGACTAAATGTTTGGAAGTAGTTCATCACTCCCTCTTTCTAGTCTGTCTTCGTCTGGAAGCTCATCTGAAACCTGCCCACCCTGGGTGACCCTGCTGGTATTTAAAGTACCGGTGGCATAGCTTTCAGAACCACAGCAACTCTCAAGCCACCACAGTATGGCAAACTGACAGATGAGTGGTGGGTTGCAAATGGTAGGAAATACTAATTCAACTGTCTTAATTATTATAAAGATAAGTTTTAGGCTACATAGCAAGACTTTAGCTTACATAAGAAGGTGTAGGTTGATTCTAAGGTTAATTAATTCAACCAAATAATGGCACCATTAAGGGCCCAAGTTCTATCTTTCTGCTCTGCCATACTCTGCCTACCTGCTTATTTTCTCAGACTGTTGTTTTTAAGTGCCTTCTGGTTGGTTCTGACCCATAAAGACACTGTGTAGGGCATCCTAGGAGCAGCTGGTGAGCTTGAACAGCCGACCTTGCTTTACAAACCAACTTTGCAGTCTAGCACATTAACCCACAGCACCATACCAGTACAACCTTTCTCAGACTAGTCATCCTCATACTCACAAGATGACAGCTGTAGTCCAAGGGATCACATGCAGATACTAAGGTGTCCTGCTAAAGAGTATGCATTGTTTCTATGTGTTAGTATTTCCCAGGAGTTCCGCACATCCACCCCCACCCCCACCCAATAAATCTCATTGGTTAGAATTATGTTATATGACAATATGTTGGCAAGTGGAATAGGACTATCATGGTAGAGTTAGACCAGTAACTTACCCTGCTCCATGCCCAAACATTGCTGCCTAAAAAAAGATGGGAGTAGGTTGTTGTTGTTAAATGCCATTGAGTCGGTTCTGACCCAAAGGAACTACAAATAAAATCTTAGAGGAAACAAAAGCAGT
The DNA here is from genome assembly GCF_000296735.1 of Chrysochloris asiatica. Lineage (NCBI taxonomy): Eukaryota > Metazoa > Chordata > Mammalia > Afrosoricida > Chrysochloridae > Chrysochloris > Chrysochloris asiatica. Next base: position 1,508,351 of record NW_006408677.1, on the reverse strand, counting down.
TCCTTTTTACAAGCTCGTAAATTTATCCTCAGGATTAGTCAAGACTTGGGAGAATTTGTTGTATTTATTAAATGTATGACATATTTTTTAGAAAACTCATGTCTTATAGAGTTTTTGTTAAGTACCGTGGAATTGGTTCCAACTCATAGCGACCCTGCACAGGGTTTCCGAGGCTGCACATCTTTACGGGAGCAGAAAGCCTCATCTTTCTCCTGCGGAACACCTGGTAGTTTTGAACTGCCAACTTTGAGGTTAACAGCCCAATTCATAACCACTATGCTACCAGAGCTACAGTTATAAATGCTTTGGAACTGATGGGATTTTATTGGTGGTGGTGGTTGTGTGCCATTGAGTCATAACAACCCTGTATAGGTTTCTAAGGCTGTAAATCTTTTCAGGAGCAGACAGTCTCATCTTTCTACTGTGGAGCAGCTGGTAAATTCTGACTGCTGACCTTGCAGCTAGCAGCCCAGCTCATAATCTACTGTGCTACCAGGGTTCCTTGATGGGATATTATGAGATATTTAAAAATATTCCTAATATTAAAGTCCTGGTGAGGCAGTGTAGTAAATGCACTGGACTTTTAAATACAGTCAGTTTGGACTGCAAGCTTGGTGGTTCAAACCCACCAACCACTCCTTGGAAATCCTATACAGTGTCGCTGTGGGTCAGAACCGCCTTGACAGCACTTAACAACAATAACAAATAATATATACATCAGTGGTTTCAAAGTGTTTTCTGTGGACCCCTAGGGTTCCTGAGATCTTTCAGGACAACCAAGAGGTCAAAATATATCAATCATATAAGTCTTTTGCATTTTTCATTGTGTTGATATTTACACTGATAGTAGGTAAAACTTGTGATTTGTTGCCATCAAGTCAGTGCACTCCATTATAAGGTCAGTTTGAACTGCAAGGTCGGCGGTTCAAACTTACCAGCTGCTCCTGGGAAACCCTTTATAGGGTCACTAGGAGTTGGCATGGAGTCCTGGTGTAGCGCTGTGGGTTAATGCGCCAGACTGCAAAGCTATTTGAACTGCAAGGTTGGTCGTTCAAGCTCACCAGCTGCTCCTCGGAAACCCTATACAGGGTCGCTATAGGTTGGAACAGACTCGATGGCACTTAACAACAATATGAATTGGAACTGACTTGACGACACACAACAATAGAGTTTCCAAGGCTGTAAATCTTTATGGGAGCAGAAAGCCTCATCTTTTTCCTGCGGAGTGACTGGTGGGCTTGAACCACCTACCTTGTGGTTTACAGTCCATTTCGTATCTTACAGAGCCAGCATGCTCCCAAAACTGCTGGTGCACTGTGCCAAACAGAAGTTGTTGAATTTTTCACATCCTCAGTTGGGGTGGGGAGATAATTTTACTTAAGAATGGCCTCAATCTAGAATTAAATTTATTAAATTTTGACCTCGAGTACATCTTGTTAATATTCTATATCACAAAATATATACAAATCACTTTTGTATGCTGAAGTAAGTCGGTTATCTCTAGGAAAAACATTCGTGCATTTTTTTCAACTTGTGAGCTGAACCAGCTTTTTTTTTTTTTTTTACATGGAGTAGCATTTCTAAATGAAAAAACAAAACAATTGAGACATTTGGATGTTGAGACTTAAGTATTTAGCTGGAATTTTCTGCAAGCTGAAAAAAGTGAGACAGAAAACTACTGGCAGTATTTATTGCTAATGAAAAAAATTGAGCCTTTCATAGGAAAATCAGAAACTTGAAAAGCTTTAATCCACCATGAGCTTAACAGCTTGCTAAGTTTTTAATTTTTCTAATGATGTTCTTGGTTATATTGATATATTTGATTTTTATATTGTATAAATAAATGTATCAACATTTGGAAGTTCTGCATAACTGTGAATTAAAATTTTCAACATAACTGTTGCTACAACTAATGCGGTACTGTAGGCACTCACTCATGTATGCCAAGAAATTTAGAAGACATCTACCTGGCCAGCTGACTAGAAGAGATCCATATTTGTGCCCATTCCAACTAGAGGTGACCCAATGGAATGCAGAAATCATTGGACAACATAATTAATATCACATACAAGTACGTTTTTTCAAAAAGATAATACAAAAATGGCTGCACCCATTCATTGACAGAGACCTTCCAAGGTTCAAGCTGGATTCAGAAGAGGACGTGGAATGAGGAATGTCACTGCTGATGTATAAAGGATCTTGGCTGAAAACAGAGAATACCAGAAAGATGTTTACCTGTCCTTTATTGACTATGCAAAGTCTTTCTATTGTGTGGATCATGACAAGCTATGGATAGCATTGCAGAGAAGGAATATTTCAGAACACTAAATTGTGCTCATGAGGAACCTGTACGTAGACCAAGAGGCAATTGTTCGAACAGAACAAAGGAACAAGGGAACACTGGATAGTTTAAAATTAGGAAAGGTGTGCACCAGGCTTGTATTCTTTCACTATACTTTTCAATATGTATGCTGAGCAATAATCTGAGAACCTGAATTATATGAAGAAAAACATGGCATCAGGATTGGAGAAAGACTCATGAGCAACCTGCGATATGCAGATGATACAACCTTGCTTGCTGAAAGTGAATAGGACTTAAAATACTTACTGATGAAGATTAAAGCCTTGGGTATGGATTGCACCTCAATGTCATGAAAACAAAAATCCTCACCACTGGACCAATAAACAGCATTCTTATCAATGGGAAATGATTGAAGACTTCATTTTGCTAGGATCAACCATGGAAGTAGCAGTCAAGAAATCAAATTATGTAGTGCATTAGGCAAATCTGCTGCACAAGACCTCTTTAAAGTGTTGAAGAGCAAGGATGTCAGTTTGAGGACTATGGTGAACCTGATCCAAGTCATGGTATTTTCAATAACCTCATATGAATGTGAAAGTTGGACAGTGAATAAGGAGAAAACTGCAGAAGAATTGATGCATTTGAGTTATGGTGTTGGAGGAGAATATTAAAAGTACCATGGACTGCCAAAAGAACAAACATATCTATGTTGAAAGAAGTATGGCCAGAATGCTCCTTGGAAGCCAAGATGGCCAGACATTGTCTCCCATACGTCGGACATATTATCTGGAGGGACCAGTCCCTGGAGAAGGAGATCATGTTTGGTAAAGTGGAGGGTCAAAAAAAGAAGAAGACCCCAACAAGATGGATTGGCTCAATGACAGCAGCAGTGGGCTTAGGTGGAGCAACAATTGTGAGGTTGGCACAGGATTGGGCAGTGCTTTGCTTTGTTGTGTGTAGGGATGCTATGAATCGGTATCAACTCAGTGGACCATATCAACAACGTTGCAGAATTATACATGGACAGAAGACAAGATAGACCAAAGTGTTTTGATGTCATTTAGTACAAAAGTTACACTAATAAAGTTTCAGATTTCATATTACAAATAACTTTAAAGAATCTACCACTTGTTGAGTTTTGGTATAGTATTAAAGAATATACAATGCTCTCAAAAGGTTATCAAAATACTCTTTATTCCAACTATATAACTGAAGTTAGAGTTTCTTCATGTATTTCACTGAAAACAACATTGCAACAGATAGTATGTAGAAGCATATATGAGGATCCAGGTGTATCAAGGTAGATGTTAAGGAGATTTGCCACCCTAAAAAAGTTACATTTTGGAAATATAATTATTTCTCATGAAAGTACATTATGTTAATATGTAATGGGTTTATCATTGTTACTTTTAAATGAATACTATTTAAATATCCAACTTTAAGTTTGTATATGGTACATGTTGATAATTACAACCCATATAAACAAAATCTTTTCATGGTCCTCAACTTTTAAGAGTGTGAAAGTGTCCTGAAACCAAAAGGTTTGTGAACTACATTGATTTGGGGATTTTGGAATTACTAAGTAGAAAATGAAAATACTAGATTGGACTCATCTTTCCTACTTTCTTTTATCCAATTGCCAAATAAGAAACCCTTTTTCTATACAAACCACAGCAGAGATGATACTAGTAGAGGGGGAAAATGACGTTTAGAGCTATTTTAAAATACTGGATTGAAAAATGTACAAAATGAGTATCCTTGTCTTATATTTTTTTTTGTATTTACCATGGTATTTACACTGGTTCCTTGTGTATAGTTGTCTCACAGTAGTAATTTGTTGAATGAGTGTTGAATTTAGGGGAGATTAGATTTATTTGGATAGTAGCAAAAGCTAGACTCAGTAGATCAAGTTAAAGGAACTCAATATTAAAAATTTCTAACAATTATGCCATTTAGTAGCAGAGTCAAATACTTAGGAATATGCCCCATTCCTTAAATTGTTCAAGTACAGGCTGAATACTACCTTGTCAGAAATAGTCATGTGATTTCTTTCAACTCTTGTTGTAGTTGTTAGAAGGAATATTCTTTCTTATTGCATTCAAATCTGCCTCTATAGTTTTAAAGCAACTTTGATGTATAAATCACACACACTGAAGTACATACTTTGAGGAGTTGTGACCGTCAAGATAATGTATGTATCGCTCACTCCCCAACATTTTTTATTCTCCTTTATAACCCATCTCCCTACACCTACATCCTGTGTAGCCTGTTTTTAGTTTCATTTTCTATGGTGGGTGGTGATGGTTGTTGTGTGCTGTGGCGTCGGTTCTGACTCATTCTTGTTATTGTTAAGTGCCGTCAAGTCAGTTCCTCACTCATTCATAGTGACCCTGTGTTGGATTTCCGAGGAGTGGCTGGTGAGTTTGAACTGCTGATCTTACGGTTCACGTAGCATAATTATTTTTAATCTAGCCATGTTGTGGAGTGTATTACTAGTTCAGTAGTCTTTATTGTTGTTGTGTAGTGTCATATTGTATAGATGCACTGCACTTTGTTTTTTCATTTACCTGTTGATGGACATTTGGGTTGTTTCCAGTTTGGGGCCATTATAAGTAAAACTGCTACAAACATATGTGAATAAGTATTTCTGTGGACATGTCTCCATATTTGGTGGATGTACACTAAAGAATGAGTTATAAGATTGTTTTTAACCTTTACAGGAAATTACCATTTTTTTTCACAATGTGGTTGTACCACAGTGCATTCTGCCAATGTATGAAAGTTTTTGTTGCTCCTGATCCACACCTGCATTTGTTATTGTCATTCTTCAATTATAATCATTTTCATCTTTTTGCGTTGCTAATTGTAGTTTTCTTATTGTCACATTTTAAATTTATATTAAAGAAAGATCACTATTTTTGGTGTACAATTCTATGAGTTTTTGTTTTTTAAAGCTTTTATTGTGAATTGAGTGACAGTTTACATGGGAGAGCATCAGTTTTGCACTCAACCTTTCGTATTTTGTTTCATTGGAATGATTATAATCCCCTCCATGTATAATAGTATTTGCTTCTCTTCCCTCTGTTTGTTTTTTTTTAATTCTGTAAGTTTTCATAAAAGCATATAGTCTTGTAATCACTACTGTAATGAAGAATGAGAGCAATTCCATCATGCTACCCCTTTATAATCACTCCCCTGGTGTGGCACTGTGGGTTAATGCGCCAGACTGCAAAAGCTGTTTGAACTGCAAGGTCGGTGGTTCAAGCTCACCAGCCACTCATTGGAAACCCTGTACAGGGTCGCTATGGGTCGGAATCGACTCAATGGCACTTGACAACAACAACAACAACACCCCTACCCACAAGGAGCTCTGGTAGGGTAGAGATTCCAAGTCGGGCTGCTGACCTCAATGTCAGCAATCCGAAACTACCAGCACTTCTATGAGAGAAAGATGAGACTTTCTGCTCCTGTAAAGATTTACAGCCTTGGAAACCCTGTGCAGGATCACTGTGAGTCAGAACCGACTCCACAGCATGCAACCACCACCACCCCTACACACAATTCCTGTGTTCTGATCTGTTTTCTATTACTATAAATTTGCTCTTTTTTCCAGATTGGCACATATATTGAATCAGGAAAAGTATATAACCTTTTGAGTGTAGCTTTTTTTCTCTTAGCATATTGCATTTGAGATTTATCTAGATAGGTCACTTATCAGTATTTTTTATTTATCAGTTATTATTTATTTATCAATAGGCTATTTCTTATTTCATTAATTTTCTTGTAATTTGGTGGTAAGAGTTCTTTATATACTGAATGCAATTCTTTCCTATGATACATGTATGTCATGTGGATATATTGAGGGTGTTTTTCAGAGAATGTTTAAAATATGACACGGTCCAGTTTATCACCTGCTTTTTGATTATTACTTTCTGTGTCCTTTATGAAAAAACTTTGACCTACCCACAAAGTCACCAAGGTTTGCTTTTAAATTTTATTATACTTTTAGCTTTGTATCCATTTAGTTGTTTGCATGCATGATGTTTGGTAAGGGTAAGGGTTCAGTATATTCCCATGTGGTTAAACTAGATCCGTCACTTATTGTTGAAAACACAATTCCTTCCCTATGATTGTAGTTAATGAAGCGATTCTTCTGGATAAAATTAAAATCTTAGCAATATTTAGTTTACTGGTAAACAAATATGATATGGTTTTGTATTTATTAAGATCCTTTAAAATTTCTCTGAGCAATGTTTTGTGCTTTTCAGTATGTATAATCCACTGCCATCAAGTCAGTTTGGACTCAGCATCCCTAAGTACAGTTTCTGAGGCTGTAAATCTTTATGGGAGCAGAAAGCAGCTTCTTTCTCCCATAGAGCAGAGGATGAATTCGAATTGCTGATCTTGCGGTTAGTAGCTCAACATGTAACCCACTCTGCCACCAGGGCCCCTTTTTAACTACCCCAAGTACTCAATGTTTAAGAAGCACTGGTGGTGCAATGGTTAAAGCAATTGGCTCCCAATCAGAGGGTCAGTTTTGTGAACTTACCGACTGCTCCATTGGAGAAAATTGAGAGAGTTCACTTCTATAATGATTTACAACCTTGAAAACCCTATGGGATGGGGATAAGATTCTTATGATTCAATAGTGAGTAATTGTTACCATGACTAATTGCGACTGTCACAATTATAAAGGTAGAAGTTTTATAACAAAAGGGGGAGTCACTAATCTTACAGGCCAGAAACAGAGGAACCTAGGGTTTTGAAGGGAGAAAAGCACAAGCAGAATACGGGGACCCTATCCAGAGAAGCAGTGACACCAGAGATGGAGGCAGAGATGGGATCATGGAGAGAGGGAGCAGCTGAGGACTCTAGATTCATGAAAGAGAGGGACTGAGAGCTGGCGGCCAGGAAGCAGACTTGCAGAATGTGCCCTTTGGTGGTTTAAATTCTTATATATGCCTGAGTGTTTAAAAAAAAAAAAAAGAGCTAAAATAAATATAGAGAAATACTGTAAACTGATGGTACATGGAAGGAATTATAATCATTGTAATGAAACCAAGTATATGATTTGTTGAATGTAAAACTGATGATCTGCCCTGTAAACTTTCACTTAATTTATAATAAAAACTTAAAACAAAACAACAACAACAAAAGAAACGTAGGAAATAAATCTTGACATTTCTCCTATACGGACGAAAATAAATAAATCTAAAACAAAACAAAACCAAAAAAACCATATGGGACAGTTCTATTTGACTCTACTACAGAGGGTACTCGAGCTGATCTTTGAAATATTCTGTTCAGCTCTTGGACCTCTTCAATTCTTTCATTTGCTTTAGATTCTCTACGCTGGAGAGCAAGTTTCAGAGTATCCTCTGACATCCATTTTGACCTTTTCCTTCTTTCTTGTCTTCTTAATGACTTTTTGCTCTCTGTTCCTGATGTCATCCCACAACTCTTCTGGTCTTCGGTCTTTAGTGTTTAATACATCAAATCTGTTCTTCAGATGATCGCTAAATTCAGGTGGGATAAATTCAGGGTCATATTTTGGCTCTCGTAGATTTGTTTTCATTTTCTTCAGCTTCAGTTTGAATTTGCATATCAGTAATTGATGGTCTGTTCCACAGTCTGCGCCTGGCCTTGTCTTCACTGATGATATGGAGCTTTTCCATCTT
>NW_006408677.1:1471518-1494910 GCF_000296735.1 Chrysochloris asiatica | reverse complement strand
AGGATCGGACATTGTTTCGTTCTGCTGTGCATGGGGTCACTATGAGTCGGTTCTATCTCGATGGCACCTGACAACAACAACAGTGGGTACTCATGTGTTTGAATACTAGTATAAGTGGAATTGCTTTATTTTCTGTTGCTTGTTGGCAATATAGAGAAATAAAATGGAAATTTTCTGTTGATTTGTATACTATAATCTTGTTAGTTACTAACCTCAAGTCAGGAGTTCGAAGCTACTAGTTCTGCGGGAGAAAGATGAGGCTCAGTTTATAGCCTCTATGCAGAATGTGCCCTTTGGTTGTTTAAATGATTATATATTCCAGAGGGTTTTTGTGTACAGCCCCCCCAAAGAAAACCCAGAAACACAGAGGGAACAGAAGCAAATACTGTTGAATGATGATGCACAGAGGAGATTGTAATCATTGCAATGAAACGATGAGTGTAGAACCAATGTTCTCCGACATAAACTATCACTGAATTCACAATAAAAACTTAAAAAAAAAAAAAAAAAAAAAGATTGGCAGCCTCAGAAAGCGTATGCAGGGTCTCTATGAGTCGGAACCAACTCCACGGCAAACCACCACCACCACCACCACAGTAGCTTATTTGATTCAAACAAAATGTGAAAATTGTCTAACAATACAACACACAAATAAAATTTTGCTGAGGATAATTCATAAACTTGCAGCAGTACATCAACAGGAAGCTACCAGAAATTCAACATACTAAGGATCTTGAAGATGGTGCAGGCTTGGCCATTGTTACAATCTGTTGTACATTAGGTTACTATGAGTCAGAACTAACTTGATGGCATCTGACAACAACAGGGGCTTGTTGATCTATTCCTTAGAAGTATGGACATATATCATCATGTTTTCTATAAATTAAGGTAAAATTACTTCTTCCTTTCTAATATGCATACCCTTTTGTTTCTTTATTTTACTAACAAGAACCTTCAGGAGACTTTTTAAAAGTAGTAGGGAAACTATATTCCTTTGCTACTCTTTTCAGTGTCTGAAAACGAATCTTTTCATATATGCATGTAAAATTCTCTAGTTGTTTTTGACAAGCAAACAAGCCCAGTAGCAATTATTCCAACATAGTCTGTTTTTAAACTGTTACGGGTTAAATTTTGTCCCCCAAAATGATATGTTTATGTTCTAACACCTATACCCATGAATGTGACTTTGTTTGGGGAAATATAGAGTTTTGTTGGTGTTGTTGCAGATTTCAGTTAAATTAACTAGGTCATAGCCCTACTGGAGTAGGATAGGTGTAATCCTAATCCCTTCTGAGTGGTGTTCTAAAAAGAGAGACAGATACAAAGAGTCACACATAATGGAAAGGTAGCATGTGAGGCTCAATCTATGAAGGTAAACGAAACAGCATTGCTACAATGGTCCCAATTCATTCATGCATGGGTTAATTCCAAAGAAAATATTTAAACATGCCTTGGACATCAGTAGACGGCTGCAGACAAGTTCTTTCAGTAATACACTTATCTTAGTTTTTTTAGGGTACCCTTAAAAAAAAGTGTCCAATCAAAGCAGTAGCTTCAAAGAGGGGATCTGCTAGGCCAGTTAAATTCAAGGCAGAGAAGATTTTGGTGATGTTTTTGTGGGAATTCCAAAACTCTGGTAGCGTAGTGGTTATGAATCGGGCTGCTAACCTCAGGGTCAGCAGTTTGAAACTACCAGCTGTTCCGCAAGAGAAAGATGAGGCTTTCTGCTCCCATAAATATTTTCAGCCTCAGAAACCCTGTACAGGGTCGCTATGAGTTGGAACTGATTCCATGGTACTTAACAACAACAACAATCTTGATAGATTTTACTGAAGGATACAAGATGATCATGAAGCTTATTATGAAGAAGTTTTACGAAAATTAAAAACTGCATTGATAAAAAAAAAGCCAGGAAAATTGTGGCAAGGGAGTTTCCCCGCCATCGCAACAATGCACCTGCTCAGTCTTTGAGGGTAGCGAGGTCTGTCCTGTGAGAATTTCATTGGGAAAATTTAGCCTATCCACCCTGATCTGGTCTCTTCAGTCTTCATTTTGCTGCCCAAACTCAAATAACATTTAAAAGGGACACAATTGTAGTCGTTTTGATGTGGTACAAATTACAGTGCAGAATTTTTTTGGGGGGAGGGTTAGAGAGATGGAAAGATGGTCTTCAGAAGTGTATTGACCTAAATGGAGGATATGTGGGGAAACATAGCTTCAGATTTTGATATTTTGTTTTGTAACGATTCTATGGTTTCATAGCAATACCTTTGACTAACCTTCATATAAGTCAAGAAAAGCCAAGGATTACATGTATCAGTAGAATTAGGAAAGCAGCATGGGACAATTCTTCTCTCAAAGTCCTCAACAGAAATGACATGGTTAATATACTGATTTTCACTTCTAACATCCAAAAATGTGAGAAAAGAAATTTAAGTTTTTTAAAGTCACCTGCTTTGTGGTATGTTGTTATGGCAGCCTCAAGAAATGGAGACATTGGTTTTGTGATTTTACGAATTTCACAACTGACTATTTTTTCTTTGTGCGGCTCTCTAAAAGTAGGTGTCTACCTATAGTATGGTAGTTACCTTGTCTTAAGAACAGTGATTGTATTTTATATCTCTTCTGTACATCAGGTCATATAGTAGACTGCCTTTTATTTAATTAATGCCAAAATTTTATTGTTGATTGATTTTCTCATTCCATGAATATACCTTTAATTATAGGATAAAGGATAAATTTGCTTCTGATATTTAAGGGAAGAGAAGACTATGAATATTGCATAGTTTTTACTTCCTATTATTTTTCATAACTTTATATATCTTGGATACTGTTTGACAAGGAATTAAACTATATGTGTTGTTGTTAAGTGCCATCGAGTTGGTTTCAACTAAGATTTGGCCACTGATTAAAAATATTTTACAAATACATAACTTGGTTTATTTTGCTAGGAGAAGCCTCTTTTTCTAACCTTCTTTCATTTTGACTTAACTTTACAGGATTATGTTTTTAACAGTGAGCATGCAGGAAAAGACTTTATACATTTTGAGTTAATTTCATTTCAGGAAGCATCATGAGTGATTTGTGAAACATTTACACAAGCTTCAATGTCCCTCCTAACAGATTATAAATGAGCCAATTTGCCCTTGTCCCAAGGCTATGTTAAAGTTCATTGTTTTAAAATGAGTCATTTTTTTATTGTGACTTTAAAAAAAAATAGGTACTACATTTTATTTAGATATGGATATACTGAAGATTCCATAGTTTGGAAAAATTTCTCTCCATAAGTTGTGGATTTTTTTCTTTATGCTTCTTCTCTCCCTTACCCCAAAGATACTAATCTGTTTTAGAAGATAAATGCTTTTTGCCTCCAGTTTTATGGTTAGTTGAGTTACTGGGTTTAAAAAAAAAATTTTAATCAATTTTTTTTCTTCAGCATGAATGTACTCAAGTTATAGTAGTTTGTTTAATTGTGAATAAATTTTCTTTTTTAATTCTAAACTCTCAGTTCTATTTGCTTACTTTAACAGTCTATTTTGACATTTCATTTTTATATACAGTTGCAGTAAAGCCTTATTTTTGTGATAGCACAAACTTATTAGATCTTATCACTGCCTTCATGCCTTCATATGCTTATCCTGTATAATGGAAAAAAAAAAACACAGACTAATGTTGTAATATTACAAATGAGATCAGAGTTAGAAAATGAATCTTTCTTAGAGACTAAAAAAGAGGTTCATCGTCAGTGACTTGGATTTGTTTTCCTGACTAATTTTTGAATTTGCAGAATTGACAACCCTTTTAAAATCTATAAGGTATCCTGATAGATCTTCACACCCACATTGTAATTTTTTCTTTCTGTACTTTATGATGCCTGTTGAGGGAAAGTGAGACATCTTTTCTCTTCATATGTTTAAACCATTATAAACAATGATCGCTTCAAAATCAGGCCCTTCTGATGTTCATGAAGAATTGCCAACATTTTAGGATACAGGTTTTCTTTTAAAAATCAATTTGGGAAAACAGAACATCTTTAGAGGTAAGGGATACTAAATTACTTCAGATTATATTTTACTTAAGTTTATTCAGATGTTGACTTTATCATCTGTGTGGCACAAATGGTTAAACACTGCACTACTTGCTGAAAGGTTGGCAGTTTGAATTCACCCAGAGGCACCTTGGAAGACAGGCCTGGCAATTTGCTTTGAAAAGGTCATAGCCTTGAAAATCCTTTGGCATGCAGTTCTACTCTGCATATTCAACTCAATGGCAATAAACAGCAAAACAACTTTCTTCATAGCACTTAAAAATTCTTTAAAAAGTGGGGTTAAGATTTAATACAATGGAAAATTACACTGAAGAATATAGCATCTCATGTCGGTTCTCTCTAAATTAGAAGTGCTTCAAAAAATTTATAATGTACCATCAACGGATAAGAGCGGAGAGCGAGACCCCACCCAGAGAAGTAGTGACTCAGAGATGGAGGCAGAGAGGATGACGTGGAGAGATGGAGCAGCTGGGGATTTTAGATCCAGAGAGGGAGAGGGGCTGTGTGCTGATGACCAGGGTGCAGGCTTGTAATGTATACCCTTTGGTTGGTTGATGATGCATGGAGGGGATTGTAACCATGACAATGAAACGATATACAATAGAATGAATGTAAAACTTATGTTCTCCCATGTAAACTAGCACATAACTCACAATAAAACATTTTAAAAAATTGATAATGTATTCATAGGAACATTAACTTGGTTCATTTCAGGAAGAAAAATCAGGATCCAAAAATTTCATCTCCTTTCTCTACCATTGTCCTTAAAAGTATAACATCAGACTAAATATGAATTGTATATTAACATAAGACTTTTGTGATAAATGTTCATTCAAAGTTAAATGGAGTCAGAAGTAGATATATTAATATATTTCCATCATTATTAGATTATTTATTGTTGCTGTTGTTATTAAGTGCCATCGAGTCAGTTCCAACTCATAGCTACCCTTTATAGGGTTTCCAAGGATAAGCTGGTGAGTTTGAACCATTGAACTGTTGACACCTTGTGGTTAGCAGCCCAGTGCTTATCACACAGCATCACACCAGGACTCCTTAGGTTATATATTGTTGTTGTTAAGTGTTGCCGAGTCGGTTCCAACTCATAGTGATCCTGTGTAGGGTTTCCTAGGAGCAGGTAGGTTTGAACTGCTGACTTTGTGGTTCGCAGTCCAGTGGTGATTGTGCAGCACCACCCCAGGAGTCATTTTTATTTTTATCTGCATTTTCTAAGTTGTCTATAGTAAATATCTATTACCTTTGCAGTAAAACATTTGAAGAATATTAGTTTGTTGTTGTTAAGTGATGTTGAGTCAGTTCCAACTCATAGTGACCCTATAGAGGGTTTCCAAGAAGCAGCTAGTGAGTTTGAACCACCGACCTTGTGGTCCAGTGCTTTATCCCCTAGCGTCAAACCAGGACTCCAAAATATTAGTTTAAGGCTATGTATATAAACTTGTTTATTGAATCTATTTTAAAGTTTACTACTCTTGTGTCATCCTTTGCTATTAAAGGAAAAAGTTAGGTAAATGAAAAACAATTCATATTAATTTTAACGTTTTTCTTTACCTGTCTTTTAAAGTACAATTTCATTTTTTTTTTTTAATGTAAAAATTTCCAAAGGCTTCCAGAATTAACCCAATGACAGTAATGGTTCTGTCAGTACATACAATGAAGAGTCATTTTAAATTTATATGAACTTGATTCATATAAAGTTATATGTATTCTCTTTAAATTTTCCACACACTGGGCACCAAACAGTTTCCCACTTTGCTACCACTAAAGGGCATTTTCGAATGCTGGATCTACTTTTTAAACATACTATTATGGAGAGAAATGTATAATATATGTTTGGAAACTTGTGATTTTATTCTTATACATGTGTCAAAGAATCTTTACATAAAAGACATAAGTTGTTACAAAATAAATTCCTTCCTCAAAATAAGGAAGAGTTTTAAATCTTGATGCTCTAAATAAGTACTGCCAAGTTGAATTAGAAATACTCAGGTTTGTAAAATACATAGGACCACCCTAACACTCCAAGGAGGTATTTTAGTGTTACTTATGAGTACTAGCATTTATTCTAAAGTCCTCATATAATCATGCTTTGACAAGTGTATGTTGTTTTCTAATATTGATATAAAATATTGAGTTGTATTACCTGTTACTGCCACTAATTCCCATCCCAGCTTGTAACTTCCCCAAGCAAAAGAATTGTGTCTGGAGCTCAATGAGTATTTGAGTGTTTGGAGGAGGAGATATGCTTTTAGGGTTTATGTTTCTGAGATGGCTAAATTTTCTAATTCTATCTAGAAAATGTCAGAAGTGAATATATCTGGGAAATATGAGCATGGCATTCCATAAAGCATGTTTTACCTATCTTTTTTTATACATTTCTTAAGTCATTCCTTTGCCAGAGAGTCAGAGAGCAGTTTGGGCAATGAATTCAGCTTTTCCACATTTTTGGCTGAACATGTGTTGCATCACAACAAATTTTTGGAAAGACATGAATTCGGAAGTTAGGCTAGACTTTAGGACTTCAGTGGAGATAGAATGATCAGGGAATTTACCCTGGACACCCAAGAGAGAAGAAAGATCGATTGTTTTATCATTTTAGTGTTTTTTTATGGTAGTTTAGAATCCTTGCAATATCTAAATGTAAATTTTCTATGGCAGTATAGTGTAATGGTTTAGTATAAAGCATGGCATTGATATCAAATCGTGTTGCAGTTCTGACTCTTCTGCTTACGGATTAAACTAATATTATTATCTAAAGCATCTTTATGCTTGGCACATAGTGTTAAATGATTATACTTTTCACAGGATTTGTAGTGTCTTCTCCCAATATAATTTACTTCAATCTACTTGCTTTTCCTTGGTGCTAGAAATTTGTTTTTCTTTCTGCTCAACTTTCTTCAGCTCTGGTGTTCACCATAGAAAGGAAAGGTGCCTTAGAAACACGTTTTACTTTATTTCTTGAGGTATTGGCTAGACATCATGTCATAACATGTCAATTCTGTGCATGTACCAATACCTGATATATTAGAAAACAGATATAATTCCTGAAATATCACTAACATGAGAATAAATAATCCCCAAAGAAAAAAGGAAAATATGGGAATGGCAGTAGATGTAAGGGGGAAATTAAAATGAATGTGTAAACAAGAAAAGTTTATCTGTAGCCATAGGAAACTATTAAAACTACCATATCCACTTTGATTTCCTAAGAGATTTCTTAATATTTAAAATGATTGAACTGTTTATTGGGTTGAATTAAATATTTACATAACTGCAGTATAGATATATATGTTTGTGTGTTAAATTTATTTGGGTGTTTCATATCACTCAAAGGAAATTTAAATAAATACTTTGAATATTTCAGTAAAATACAGCATGCCATTTAGCAAATTTAAGGGAACAAGTGAATAACTCAGCTATTCCAACAATGTTTTGCCTCCGCATTCCTTGGCACAAACAGGGATTTCAGTGAAGCATCTCTCACGGGAGTTGCCTTTGGAGATCTTACTGAACAGGTCCAGGTCCCAATTCAATTTCCCATTTCCTTTTTTTTTTAAATCAACTTTATTTAGGTATATTTGATGTACAGTAAAATGCGCTATTTCAAGTATACCATTTAATGAGTTTGGACAATATATATACCCACAACAATCATCACCCCAAAGTGTTCCCTTATACCCCTTCTCAGTAAATTTCACCCCATCCTTATATTCTGGAAACTACTGCTCTGCTGTCACTATAGGTTATATTTGCCTTTCTGGCATTTCATATTAATGTAATTATAAAATATGTATTCTTGTTTGTCTGGCTTTGGCTTTTTCCATTCAGCATTATGATTTTGAGAATCATCCATGGTGCCGTGTCTCAGTATAATTTAAAAGATCTTATACACTGCTGGTATGAATTTGAAATAGTACAATTATAGTTCAGCAGTTTCTTATGAAATTAAATACATTATATGCTTATGATATGGCCTAATAATTTCATTCATTGGCAAGTGAAACAAAAACTATGTTCACAAAATGACTTGTAAAGAAATGTTCACAGCAACTTTATTTATAAGAGCCAAAATGTAGCAACAACCCAAATGCCTTTCAAAAGGTTAATAATAAACTAATTGTGGTAATACATACGACCAACCAATTACCACACAGTAATAAAAATGAGAAAATTGTAGCGAGACACGGCACCATGGATGATTCTCAAAATCATAATGCTGGATGGAAAAAGCCAAAGCCAGACAAAAATGAATACATATTTTATAATTACATTAATATGAAATCCCAGACAGCAGATCAGTGGTTTCCAGAATATAAGGATGGAGTGAAATGTACTGAGAAGGGGCTTAAGGGAAAACTTTGGGGTGATGATTGTTGTGGGTATATATTGTCAAAACTCATTAAATGGTATACTTAAAATAGCTGCATTTTATTGTACATAGAGTCCTGGTGTGGCAGTGTGGGCTAATGCATCAGACTGCAGAGTCGTTTGAACTGCAAGGTCGGTGGTTCAAGCTCACCAGCTACTCCATGGAAACCCTATACAGAGTCACTATGGATCGGAACCGACTCGATGGCACTTAACAACAACAACAGCGGGTATCAAGTGGTATTTCATTTCAGTTTGCATTTTCCAATTATTAATGTTGAGCATTTTTTAAATCTTTGTGCATTCAAAAATTGCTTGTCTTCTAATGTAAGGGTTTTTTAATATATTCTGAATATATTTTATATGTGTTGTTGTTGTTGCTAAGTGTGGTCGAGTTGGTTCTGGCTCATAGTGACTCTGTATGAAGTTTCCGAGGAGCAGCCAATGGGTTTGAACTGCTTACCTTGTGGTCTAGTGTTTTTCCTACACCAGGACTTCTATCACACACACATACACACACACGCACATATATATATATATATAGATAGATATATGTTGTTGTTAAGTGCTGCTGAGTTGGTTCCAACACCTAGTGTTTCTGAGGAGAAGCTGGTGCATTTGAACCGTTGACCTTGTGGTTCCAACTGACCTTAGGGGCCAGCTTATGATTCTGCAGTGCAACACCAGGACCTCTTTCTCCCTCTTTATACACACACATACACACACACACACATATATATAATATATATATAGACTTCTGGTGTGGCACTGTGGGTTAATGTACTGTAATGTCGATTTGAATCACAAGGTCAGTGATTCAAGCTCACCAGCTGCCCCTCGAAAACCCTATGTATGGTCACTATGGGTCAGAACTGACTCATTGGCACTTAACATACAGTCCTTATGACTGATATCCATTTTGGTCTTTTCCTTCTTTCCTGTTTTTTTGTTTTAGATTTTATTGTGAATTGAATAATAGTTTACATGGAAGAATATCGGTTTTATAATCATTATCTCATTGCAATGATTACAATCTCCTCTGTGCATCATCATTTAACAGAATTTGCTTCTTTGCATTCCCTCTATTTTTGTTTCTTTTTTTTTTGTTTTGGATGTACACAAAAATACTCAGGAATATATGATCATTTAAACAACCAAATGGCTCATTCTGTAAGCCTTCCTCCTGGACCCAGTCCCTCTCTCTCCATGTCCTCATCTCTGCCTCCATCTCTGATGTCGCTGCTTTTCTGGATAGGGTCCCACATTCTGCTCATGCTCTTCTCCCTTAATGGTCCTAGGGTCCTCTGTTCCTGAACTGTAAGATTAACTACTTTCCCCTTTTTGTTACAGAACTTCCACCTTTACTGTTGTGACAGTCACAATTAGTCATGATAACAATAACTCACTATTGAATCATAAGAATCTTATCTCCATCTCTTTTAACTATTCAGTGGGGATTCTACCTTTCCTCACACACTCTGAAACTAATCTCCCTCTTGAAACCTTGTAAGCCAGTCACTTCATGCCTTTAGAGTTCCCGTCTCCATTTTAAATAGCAGTGTCTACGTTGCCCATCCCTATTAACCCTGTATACAGAGGGGACAGAATTCCTTTCCTGTCTTTTTAATGAACTTTTTGTTTTTTCCCTTTATGATGTTCTTGATGTCATCCAACAACTTTTCTGGTCTTTAGTCATTAGTGTCTAATGCAGCAAATATTTCCTTGAGATGGTCTCTAAATTCAAGTGGGGTATATCCACAGTCATAGTTTGGCTCTGGTGGACTTGTTTTAATTTTCTTCAGCTTCAGCCTGAACTTGGATAGGAGCAATTGATGGTCTGCTCTATAGTCTGCCCCTGGCCTTATTTTGACTGATGGTATTGAGCCTCTCCACTGTCTCTTCCCACAGATGTAGTCAGTGTGATTCCTGTGGTGAGTTCCATGTGTATCTTTTATGTTGGTCATGAAAGGTATTTGCAACGAATAAGTCATCGGTCTTGCAAAATCCTATCTTTTAGTCCTCAGCATCCTTTCTATTCGCAAGGCCATATTTTCCAACTATTGATCCTTCTTCTGTTTCCAACTTTTGCATTCCAATCACCAGTAACTATTAGTACATCTTGACTGCATGCTTGATCAGTTTCACACTGAAGAAGTTGGTAGAATTTAAAAATTTCATCATTGGCCTTAGTGGTTGCTGCATAAATTTGAATAATAGTGATATTAATTGGTCTTCTTTGTAGGCCTATGAATAGTATCCTTTTATAGACAGCATTGGACTTCAAGATAAATGTTGAAATATTTTTGCCAATGGTGATGCCATTCCTCTTGAATTTGTTGTTTTCAACATAATAAACCATATGATTGTCTCAGTCCATGAATGACTAGGTTATCAATCTTTATGCTTTCCATTTCATTTTTGATTACTTTCAATTTTCCTTGATTCATAACATCGTACATTCCAAGTTATTAATTTTAATGGATATTTGGAGCTTTTTTACCCCATTTTGAATTTTGCCCTATCAACAAATGATGGTATTGAAAGGTTTGCTCCATTGACATCATTAAGGTCAACTCTATTTTGAGGATGCAGATTTTCCCCAGGCATATTTTTGAGTGCCTTCCAACCCGAGGGGCTCATCTTCTGGCACTGTGTTAGACAATGTTCTGCTACTATTCATAAGGTTTTCAGTGACTAAACATTCAGAATTGCTCTGCGTAACCATCTTTCTAGTCTGTCTTCATCTGGAAGCTCCACTGAAACCTAGCCACAATAGGTGACCCTTACTGGTATTTAAAATACAGGTGGCATTGTTTTCAGTGTCACAGTAACACACAGTTTACCACACAATGACAAACTGACATTTGAGCGGTAATTTAGATAATGATGGATTAGAGAAATGAAACATCACTATCAGAAGTGTATAGACCTAGGTAGAGGACATGCTGAGAAACAGCAGCTTCACATTTTACTATTTTTGTTTAATAAAGATTTCAATGTATTTTAGCAATACATTTTTACTTACCCTTGTAGTTTTACTGCCCATATGTCAGATTTCTACTTAATTGTTCCAAAATATCAGTTCTCTGACCAGGTATTGGCCTGTAGAACTGGAGGATCTGCTAAAGTTAAAAATCTTTGTTATAAATCTTTGTTAATAGCTAGAAAAGAACTTTAATAGAGAAAACTTTCCAAAATACATTGAAACAAGCATAAGCCTGATTACTGGTTTTGAGGCTGAAATAAAATGGTACATTTGGTTATTACCCTGTCCTGAGATGTTTTGTAGACAGGGGAAATTTGTTGTAATAATTTCCTCTGAAAGATGTGCTGTGCTACTTTGGATTGTTTTCCTCTTTTGTTCTTTCTTTTCCCCCTACATTTAATTTTGACAAGGTAATAGATTCATGTGGTTCCAAATTTGCAAGTTATGAAAGAATATACAATGAAAAGTCTCCCACCTTTTGCTCCCTGGAGTGCAAGTTCAGTTCTCCTTCTTGAAAGCAACATGTGTTAACATTCCTTGTTTTTCTTCCAGAAATATGTCATGCATATACATGCATGGGCTCTCACAGTCATGCACACACATTATATTTCACTTTATTCTTACACATATTTCTGTTCTTTGCTTTAAATAATCTCATATTGATACAAAGACCAAAACAAACCCACTGCCATGGAGTCAATTCTAAGTTTTCCGAGACTTTAAATCTTAATGGGAGCAAATAGTCTCATCTTTCTTCAATGGAGAGTGTCTAGTGAATTTGAACCATTGAACTTTTGGTTCACAGCCCAATGTTTAACCCACTGCACTACCAGGGTTCCTTTCATATTGTACCATTTTCTGTATGGTACAATTAATAGGATATACTGATTGTATTTTATTGTTTCGAAGTGCAATTGGCGCTGTGTATTACTTCCATCTTCTTTCTTTCTTTCTTTCTTGTTAAGGTTTTTATTGTGGATTGAATGAAAGTTTACAGGGCAGATCATCAATTTTATATTCAACAAATCATACACCTTGTTTCATTACAATGATTATAATCCCCTCCATGTACCATCAGTTAGTAGTATTTCTCTCTATTCACTTTAGCTTTAAACAAAACAAAACAAAACAAAAAAAAACACCCCACTCAGGCATATATAATAATTTATACCTCCAAAGGGCACATTCTGCAAGTCTGCCTCCTGGCCACCAGTTCTTAGTCCCTCTCTTTCCACGAATCTAGAGTCCTCAGCCACTCCCCGTCTCCATGACTCCATCTCTGCCTCCGCTTCTGGTGTCGCTGCTTCTCTGGATAAGGTCCCGCATTCTGTTTGTGCTCTTTCTGCCTTGGTGGTCCTAGGTTCTTCTGTTTCTGGACTGTAAGATTAATCACTCTCCTGTTTTTGCTACAAAATTTCTACCTTTACAATTATGGCAGTCGCAATTAGTCATGATAACAATTATTTTACTATTGAATCATACGAATCTTATCCCCATCTCTTTCAACCAGACCCATCTAGACAAGATGGAAAATATTCAGTGGGACTCTTTCTACCCACCCCCACTCTTAAACTAAACTCTCTCTTGAAACCTTGTAAGCCAGTCACTTCATGCTTTTATTGCCCCCTCATTTTAGGTAGCCAATGTCTAAGTTGCCCGTCCCTATCCACCCTGCGTAATGTACAGAGGGGATAGAATTGATAATTTATGTAAAGACTCCTTCCCTCTCTATTGGTATTTAGAGCTACCACTTCCATGAGTACAGGTCTAGTTCATCAAATTGTAGCAATTTACCCTTGTTCCCTTTATCAAAAAAAACAAACAAACATTTTTTTTTTGGTCTTCCTGTAGTTGAGTTCTGATTATCAAGCCATCGAGGCTAAGTCAAATGGATATTGTCTGCAAGTTTGGGTTTTCTTGTGCATCTCCCCTCACTTCATATCAGCTGGATGCTTCACTCTCAGCTCTAGCCCTCAGTGGCTATATCCTTGTCCATGGGATCAGGTGTCCCCAGGTCTCACCACACTTTTGACCAAGCAGCCTTTCCTCTTCTCTCTCAGATCCAAGTCAACTGGAGCCAATGAACTGTGGTCAAACTCAGCCCATTTCTTCATTGCTGCCTTTCTCTATCTTCCACTCACCACTAGGACCAATGTGGTCACCAGCAAGCTTACATGCCTGTTCATGTGTTTCCTTTGAGTTTCAGTCTTAGTGGGGAGTTTGTCCTGAAGGAACTTGATTGCTTGCCTTGATGGCTTCCTGGTGAACAGCTTGCTGATTCTTTTTAGTATCTAATTATACTGCCATTTTTGTTTGGGGTTTTTCCTGATCTTGCTTTGCAGATATACCATCTGTTGCTCTAGCTGTTCCACACTGGTCTGCTTGCCCTTGCTAGTGGGAATGTCCCACCTCATAAGGTTCTGGATGGGACTCAGGATTCCACCTAAGGTCCTCTACTTTGCAGGCTCCGCAAGAGGCCTATTTCACTGGGCAAGATCTAGAACCCCTTTTAGGTATTCCAGTCAGTTATAAGCTAAAGATGGGCTTACAAGTTTTCTGTATTCATGTTTCCCAACATTCCTTTCTATCCCACTCGTGTCTGTTTTACAAGGGAAACCAATATTCATAAGACAGTCAAGCATTTTAGTATTATTTCTCCTCTTCAAACTATGCCTAGACCCCTGTATCACAGAGCCCTGTTGTTCCAAGGTTGAGAATGCATCACTATTTACCTCTGTCCCACTTAGGCCATGCAAACCTATTTCAGTGTTCCCCTATCTATTTTGTTCTTCCACCTCCTCCCACTTCTTGTATTGCCCTCCCCAACACCGGAACTAAAGCCCCCACCCCAACCCCACTGTTGTGGTTTACCTTCTTTCCATTAATTCATCTTTCCGTTTAAGACAGTCTATTTTATCTTTTTAACTACCTGACCTTCTCACCACCTGGATCTCTGTTCCTGATGGAACTTCTCACTGCCCTTCCACCTAATCCACCATCTTGTTTGTTCTACCCCTTTCATCTTCTTTTGATGCTTTCTTCATCATGCAATAATTTGCCCATAGAATCCTTCAATAACAAAAGTTGAGTCTTGGATTTTTTCTGCAGTTCCCCCAACTTGAGAAATGCTGAGTGTTTTCTTTCCTTTAGTATTTGACTTTGTCTTCACAAGCTGACCTTTGAAATTTTCTGTTTAGCTCTTGTATCTCCTTTCTTCCATTAGCTTTAGCATTTCTACACTGGAGAGCAAGTTTCAGTGACATCCATTTTGTTCTTTTCCTTCTTTCTCATCTTCTTAATGACTTTTTGATTTCTTCCTATTTGACATTCTTGCTGTCATCCTACAATTCTTCTGGTCTTCAGTCTTTAATGTATAATGTATCAAATCTGTTCTTCACATGATCTCTAAATTCAGGTGGGATATATTCAAGGTCATATTTTGGCTCTCGTGGACAACAACAACAACAAAGTGCCATTGAATCTATTCTGACCTGTAGCGATCTTGTATAAAGTTTTAGGAGTGACTGGTGAGTTTGACCCACCAGTCTTAGGGTTCAAACCAGCCTTGTGGTCAAGTGTTTATCCTTGTTGTTGTCAGTACCGACTCATAGCGACCCTATGCACAGCAGAATGGAACACTGCCCAGTCCTGGGCCACCCTCACAATTGTTGTCACGTTTGTGCCCATTGATGCTGCCACTTTGCCAATCCATCTCACAGGGGGTCTTCCTCTTTTTCTCTTAACAAACATGATATCCGTTTCCAGGAACTGGACCCTCCTGATAATATGTCCAAAGTATGAGAGACAAAGTTTGGCCATCCTGACCTCCAAGGTGCACTCTGGCTGCACTTCTTGTAACACAGATCTGTTTGTTATTTTGGCAGCCCATGGTACTTTCAGTATTCTCCTCCAAAACCATAACTCAAATGCATTAATTCTTCTATGGTCTTCCTTATTTACTGTCCAGCTTGTGCATGCATATGAGGTTATTGAAAATACCATGACTTGGGTCAGGCACACTTTAGTCCTCAAGCTGACAACTTTGCTCTTCAACATGTTAAAAAGGTCTTGTGCAAGAAAAAGACAAAAAAAATTAAAAATTAAAAATGGGCACAGGACATGAACAGACACTCCACCAAGGAAGACATTCGGGCAGCCAACAAACATATAAAGAAATATTCATGATCATTAGCCATTGTTG
This sequence comes from Chrysochloris asiatica, assembly GCF_000296735.1. NCBI lineage: Eukaryota > Metazoa > Chordata > Mammalia > Afrosoricida > Chrysochloridae > Chrysochloris > Chrysochloris asiatica. The sequence goes on along the minus strand of NW_006408677.1, from coordinate 1,479,292 downwards.
TTAGGTACCATCGAGTTAGTACCAACCCATAGCGACCTTATACACAGCAGAACAAAACACTGCCTGATCCTGGGCCAACCTCACTACTGCTGCCACGCTTGAGATTATCGATGCTGCCACTTGGCCAATCCATCTCGCTGGAGGTCTTCTTCTTTTTCTCTGACCCTCCACCTTACCAAACATGATATCCTACTCCAGCGACTGGTCCCTCCTAAAAATATGTCTGAAGTATGAGAGACTAAGTTTGGCAATCCTGGCCTCTAAGGAGCACTCTGCCTGCACTTCTTCCAACACACATGTGTTGATTCTTTTGGCAGCCCATGACACTTTGAATATCTCCTCCAACACCATAACTCAAAAGCATCAGTTCTTCTACGGTCTTCCTTTTTCACTGCCCAGCTTTCACATGCATATGAGGTTATTGAAAATACCATGGCTTGGGTCAGGCGCACCTTAGTCCTCAAGGTGACATCTTTGCTCTTCAACACTTTAAAAAGGTCTTGTGCAGCAGATTTGCTCAATGCAATACGTCATTTGATTTCTTGACTCCTGTTTCTGTGAATGTTGATAGTTGATCCAAGAAGAATAAAGTCCTTGACAACTTCAATTTTTTCTCCGTTGATAAGAACATTGTTTATTGGTCCAGTGGTGAGGATTTTTCTTTTCTTTACTTTGATATGCAATCCATACTGAAGGCTGTGCTCTTTGATCTTCTTCACTTTCAGCAAGCAAGGTTGTATCATCTGCATATTGCAGGTTGTTAATGAGTCTTCCTCCAATCCTGATGCCACGCTTTTCTTCATATAACCCAGCTTCTCGGATTATTTGCTCAGCATACAGGTTGAATAAGTATGATGAAAGAATACAACCCTGTCGCACATCTTTCTTAATTTTAAACCATTCAGTGTTTCAATGTTCTGTTCGAACAACTGCCTCTTGGCCCATGTGCAGATTAAGTAGCAAGGACCAACAAAAGGTCTGATCTTTACTAGCTATATTAAGAAATCTAGAAGTGTGTATAGCAGAGTAAACAGCTTCTCCAGAGTGTTGTAATTTTGTTCTTAAACACTGAGATCATTATAGATTCACATTTAGTCCTAAGAAATAATAAATCTCTTGTATACTTTGCCCAGTTTCCCCTATTGTCAGCAGTGATGGACTCAAATGTAGTGACGATCGTGAGGTTGGTGAAGGACGGGGCAGTGTTTTGTTCTGTTGTGCATAGAGTTACTATGAGTCAGGATCGACTCAGTGGCACCTAATAAAAACAACAACATTCAATCTTTATGATGAACAACTAATCCGAGAAGGTGGACTATATGAAAAAGAACATGGTGTCAGGATTGAAGGAAGACTCATTTAACAACCTGCAGTATTCAGATGACACAACCTTGCTGGCTGAGAGTGAAGAGGGCTTGAAGCACTTACTGATGGAGATCAAGAAGACTACAGTCTTCTGTAAGGATTATACCTCCACATAAAGAAAACAGAAATCTTCACAACTGACCCAATAAGCAACATCAGGATATACAGAGAAAAGATTGACGTTGTCAGGGATTTCATTTTACTTGGATCCACAGTAAATACCAATGGAAGCAGTATCAAAAAATGAAATGAAGTATTGCATTTGGCATGGTGGTGGTTGGTGGTTATATGCCGTGGAGTTGGTTCTGACTGATAGCGACCCGATACAGTGTTTCCGAGGCTGTAAATCTTTACGGGAGCAGTAAACCTCATCTTTCTACTGCGGAACAGCTGGTAATTTCGAACTGCTGACCTTGAGGTTCACAGCCTGATTTGTAACCACTACAGCTACCAGAGCTCCAGCAAAAGACCTCTTTAAAGTTTTAAAGAGCAAAGATGTCACTTTAAGGACTAATATGCACCTGACCTAAGTCATGGTATTTCCATTTGCCTCATATGAATGCTAAACCTGTATAATAAAGGAGACTGAAGAATAATTAATACTCTAGAATTATGGCACAGGTGAAGATTATTGAATATATCATGGACTGTCAATGGAACAAATAAATCTGTCTCTGAAGAAGTACAGGCAGAATGCGCCTTAGAAGTCAGGATAGGGAGATTTAATCTTAGTACTTTGGAAATTAATCAGGAGGGACCAGTCCCTGGAAAGTGATACCATAATTGGAAAAATAGAGGGTCAGTAAAAAAAGGCAGACCCTCAACAGAATTTATTGACATAGTGGCTGAAACAACTAGCTCAATAATAGCAAAGATTGTGAGGAGGGTATAGGACCAGGCAGCATTTTTTTCTGTTGTAAATAGGGCCTCTATAGTTACTGAGAATGATTTTGTTAATTCGTTAATATTAATTCATTAATGTATTCTTTGATTTGTATTGTAGATATATTTATCGTGCTTCATTGTGACTTTTTCCCCACAGTAAAACATTTGCATGGAACCAGAAAGCACTAAACAACAGTAATGAGAAAGACATACTATGTTCAGGAGTTAGGACAAAATCCTGAATTTTCAAAAATTTTCCACATTTATTTATATAATCTCTCACCGATTTTTGTCCTGATCATTTATCCAGTGCTTCTCCATTGAAGTTTATAGGTGATATGTTTGCAATATAAATATTGAATTTTATACTCAAATTGTTACGTGCCCTTAAGTCAAGTCCAACTCATAGCGACCCTGCATAGGGTTTCCAGGGAGCAGCTGGTGAACTGCTAACCTTGTGATTTGCAGTCCAGTGTTTACCCTACAGCACTACACCAGGTGTCCATACTCTAATTGTTGTTGTTGTTAAGAGTCCTTGAGTCAGTTCCGACTCATAGCTAACGTGTATAGAATTTCTGAGGAGTGGCTGGTGAGTTTGAACCACCGACCTTGTGGTTCAAACTGATCTTGAGGTTGTGTTCTTAACCTGTGGGGCCACACCAGGATTCTATACCTTCGAGTTGGTTCCAACTCATAGCTATCCTGTGTAGGGTTTCCGAGGAGCAACTCGTAAGTTTGAACCACTGACCCTGCAGTTCAAACCGACTTTGTGGTCCAGTGCATTATCCCACAGCACAACAGGACTCTAGTTAGTGGGTGAGAAATGTAACTGCTGTTGAAAGAACATTAGTGTTGTACACTAAGGAGTGTGTGTAACATTTATTGAAAATATCTTTTTACCTTTATGGTTTTGAATAAATGTGGTATGGCTGAAAAGGGACTACCAAGTAAAGGAATAAAAAGCCAAGAATTTATTGGGAGAAAGATCTAATCTCTGAAAACTTTATCATTTGGCAACTTTGAGTGACATGCCAAAAGAAACAGTTTGAGATTATAGTGAAAACAACATAGTAAGTGGATATAAGTGATTATTATTTAAAAAACAGTAAATAAATTAGCTTGGCCTAGAGTGGAGAGATCCCATTATGGAGCAATGAGAACGTTTTAGATAAAGTTGTTACTTACTAAAATAGGAAATGTTGGAAGAGTAAATCATTCATTTATTTATTCATTCCACAAATATGTAGCTCTTCCTATTTTCCAGGCTTTTTTGCATAACTCTGGGAATATACCAATAAAAAGGCAGATTCCATGATTTCATGGAATTTATCCTCTGGTATGATGCTGTAGGGTAAACACTGGACCATAAGGTCAGTTTGAATCACAAGGTTGGTGGTTCAAACTCATCAACCATTCTTTTGAAATCCTACATAGAGTCACTGGAGTCAGAAGCAACTATGTGACACTTAACAACAGCACCACGATAAATACTGGACTGCTAACTGCATGGTTGTTATTGTTGTTGTTAAGTGCTGTCAAGTTGGTTCAAACCATAGCGACCCTGTATAGGATTTCTAAGGAGCAGCTGGTGAGCTTGAACCGCCAGTCTTGCAGATCAAACCAACTTCGCAGTCCAGTGCATTAACCCACAGTACCACTGCTTTAAATCCACCATCCATTATTTGGAAACTGTATACAGGGTTACTATGAATCCAAACCAACTTGACTGCGCTTAACAACAACAACAGCAACATGATATATTAAAATAACAACATCTATAGATTTTTCAGCAAGGAAATGGCACAATAAATTTGCAGGTTGAATAAGGTTATTTAAAAGTGTTCATGGAGCCCTGATATGGCACTGGAGGATAATCACTGGACCGTCAACCACAAGTCAATGGTTCAAACCCACCAAGTGCTCCTTGGAAACCATATACAGGGTCATTATGAGTCAGAAGCGACACAAGAACATTTAACAACAATAAAGGTTTTAATGGAAATTATAAAAAGGAATACTAGCCTTGTACATTAGGGTTTAACTTAAGGAAATTTTTCTGGTTTACCTTTGGGGGTGGGGTTGGAATCTAAATATCTGATGTTATTGATTTTTTTATCAGATGTAATTATTGCTTAAAATAGGTGTTTTCTGAACGATTAATATGCATGGTTTTAAATATGTTTTGTATTGTTATGTAGTTATCTTTGCATAGCTCTTGTGTTTCTCTGGTTAAATTTATTCCTAAGTATGCTATTTTTTGGGTGGCTATTATAAATAGTACTGTGTCACTGATTTCATTTTAAAGAATTCTTTTTCTTAGCATAAAGGACTCTGATTGATTTGTGTATGTTGATCTCCTAGCCTGCCACTTTGCTGAATATTTCAATTAGTTCCAATAATTTCTTGCAGTCTTTGGGATTTTCTAGGTATGTTGTTGCTGTTGTTCAGTGCCGTTGAGTCGATTCTGACCCATAGCCACCCTGTATAGGTTTCCAAGGAGCAGCTGGTGAGCTTGAGCCACCGACCTTACATTTAAAACAACTTTGCAGTCTGACGCATTAGCCCAGAGCGCCACACCAGGACTCCAAAGTGTAAGGGACCAGAAAGTCTCATGTTTCATTCACAGCTTCTCTTATTATCTGCAAGTAGAGTTTTACTTCTTCTTTGCCAGTTTTGATTCCTTTAATTTCCTTTTCTTGCCTTATCGCTCGGTCTTAAGACTTTCAGCACAATATTAAATAGAAATGGTGATAAAGGTTCTTGTTCCTGACTAGGGGAATGCTTTCAGTTTTGCTGTTAAGAGTAGTGTTGGCCATTGGTTTTGTTGAGGAATTTCCTTTTTTTAAAATCAGGACTGGGTGTTGAATTTCATAAAATGTCTTTTCTGCATCAATCAATATGTCAATATGATAGTATAGTTCTTTTCCTTTGTTTTATTTAGGTGGTGGATTACACTGATTGCTTTTTTTTTTTTAAGTTTTTATTGTGAAAATTGAAAGTTTACAGGGCAGATCATCGGTTTTACATTCAACAAATCATATACCTTGTTTCATTACAATGATTGTAATCCCCTCCATCCCCTCCATGTACCATAAGATAATAGTATTTCTCTCTATTCACTTTAGCTCCTTTTTTTTGAAACCCTCAGGCTTTTATAATAATTTATACCACCAAAGGGCACATTCTGCAAGTCTGCCTCCTGGCCACCAGCTTTTCTTAATCTCTCTCTTCCCATGAATCTAGAGTCCTCAGCTGCTCCCTCTCTCCATGTTCCCATCTTTGCCAACATCTCTGGTGTCACTGCTTCTCTGGATAAGGTCTCGCATTCCGCTTGTGCTCTTCTCCCTTGATGGGCCTAGGGTCCTTCGTTTCTGGACTGTAAGATTAACTGCTCCCCCCTTTTTTTATACAAAACTTCTACCTTTACAATTATGACAGTCACAATTAGTCATGATAACAATTACTCACAACTGAAATCATATGAATCTTATCCCCATCTCTTTTAACCAGACTCATCTAGACAAGATGAAAACTGTTCAGTGGGGACTCTTTCTTCCCTCACACACTCTTAAACTAAACTCCCTCTTGAAACCTTGTAAGCCAGTCATTTTGTGCCTTCATCGCCCCCTCATTTTAGGTAGTCAATGCCTGTCCCTATCTACCCTGTGTACAGAGGGGATAGCATTGATACTTGATGTGAAGACTCCTTCACTGTCTGATGGTATTTAGAGTTACTACCTCCATGAGTATAGGTCAAGGTCATCAAATTGTAGCAATTTACCCTCGTTTCCTTTATCAAAAATTGGTGGGGTTTTTTTTGTTTTGTTTTTTTTTTAAATCATCCTTGAGTTGAGTTCTCATTATCATGCCATCAAGGTTAGTCCAATTGGGTACTATCTGCAAGTTTGGGTGTTCTTGTGCATCTCCCCTCACTTCATATCAGCTGGATGCTTCACTTTCAGCTCTAGCCCTCTGTGGCTATGTTCTTATCCATAGGCTTAGGTGTCCCCTGGTCTCACCACACTTTGGACCAACCAGCCCTTCCTCTTCTCTCTCTCATCTCCAGATCAATGGGAGTCTATGGAACGTGTTCGAACTAAGCCCATATCTTCATTGCTGCTTTTCCTCCTCTTCAACTCAGCAGTAGACTAATGTGGTCATCAGCAAGCTTACATGCCTGCTCATGTGTTCCCTGTGAGTTTCAGTCTTAGAGGGGGTTACTGATTGCTTTGATAGTACTGAACCATCATTGCATCATTGTTGTTAAGAGCCATTGAGTCAGATCATAGCTACCATGTATAGGGTTTCTGAATAGTAGCTGGTGCATTTGAACCACTGACTTTGTGGTTCAAACTGACTTTTAATTCCAGTGCTTATCCTACAGCTCCACACCAAGTTTGAATGCTACTTGGTCATGATTCATTTTTATTGTCAAAAAAAAAAAAAAGTTGTTTTTAAATTGCATTGGCTAGGGTTTTGTTGAGAATTTTTACATCTAGGTTCATGAGGGATATTAGTCTATAATTTTCTTTTTTAGTCATGTCTTTGCCTGGTTTTGGTATCAGGGCTATGCTCACTTCATAAAATATACTTGGAAGTTTTCCATTCTTTTTTATATTCTGGATAGTTTGTGTAAAATTGGTGTCAGACCTTCTCTCAAGCTTTAGTAGAATTTACAGGTGAAACCCCAAATTTATTTGTTGGGAAGTTTTAAATGACCTGATCAATTTCTTCTTTTGTTGAGTCTGTTCAAATTTTCTACTTATGTCTGTATCAGTTTTGGTAGGTAGTGTGTTTCTATAGATTTGCCCATTACTTCTAGACTTTCAAAGTTGTTGCAATACAGTTCTTCATAGGACTCTGTTATTATCCTTTTATTCATTGATTTAAAAAAAAAATTTTTCTGTTGGTTCTGAAGTGATGTCAGATATTTCTTACTCATGCTATTTGCATATTCTCCTTCTTTTTTTTTTTTGTTAGGTTCACCAGTGGTTTGTTGAGTTTAGTAATCATTTCAAAGAATCAAATTCTTGTCTTGTTGATACTTTCTATGTTTTTTTTTGTTGTTGTTGTTGGCTGTTGCCAAAAGGAGTCTCATGTAAAATCTTTTCTTTTAGAAATTTGATGTAAATGGATAATGACTTCATTAATAAGCCTTATAATGTATTTTCTTCTTCATTCATAAGAAATCAAGGTGTCTGTGAAAGCCTCTGTAAAATTCATATTAATGTAGCTATGCTGAAAGCAAGCAAGTATACTTGCTAATATATTACAGGTAAAACCCACTTTAAGAATATAACTTTGATTGAATGAGGTGTTAATAGGAATATTAGTCTTTCAATTTTCCAGGAATTATTTCATATTTTAAACCATTGAGACTATTTTGTAGTTCATTTGTTAGTGTTCAACTATGCTTTCACTTTTTTTTTTTTTTTTAATTTAAGGTTTTTATTGTGGATTGAGTGAAAGTTTACAGGGCACATCATCAGTTTCACATTCAACAATTCATATAACTTGTTTCATT
>NW_006408677.1:1454276-1468143 GCF_000296735.1 Chrysochloris asiatica | reverse complement strand
CCAGCCCGTGAGCCTGCTTGGTCGGGAATTCTGTGTTGTTGTTGGCGGAGCTCTCTGCTATACGTCCACCCGATCCGCCATCTTGTTTGTTCTCTATGCTTTCACTTTTATAAATAATTTTCAAATCTTTATCATTGTTCAACTTCCTTAATGGATTTCTCTTTTACTTAATTTTAAAAAGACATTTTTAATTCTCACAATTTTTTGACCCTGCTTTAGTCAATAAGCAAATTTTTAGAGAATCATATTTAAATTACTAAGGGGAAAATATAATTGTGAGAAGGAATAACCTTTTGAATTTGGTATTTGAAAATCTGAATTTTAGATTACTACAATTGCCTAAAACAGAATATCTCCTACCATTGCCTTTTCTAAGAAGCCAACTGTGTTTGAATATGTGTAAGTCCTTTAATCCTTTTGGACCAATGTGACGTCTATTACCCATCAATATTATCATTATCAGCCTCTCAGATTACCTGGGAAACTCTTATACCAGTTGTAGTATGTATTACCACCTGGCAAGGACCTGTATAACTGCATAGCTCTGAAGAAATGGATCTCACCTTAACATTCTACCACCAGAGTACACTTGAGACATATATGTTCCACATCATTGCATCTAACAAAAAAAAAAAAAACAAAAAACCTCAATTTCAGCAATTACTGAAAACGTATAGTGTCCAAAAGAAACTCAAAACAGAAAATATTAACCATGAAAGGATTAAAATAATGTAATGTGATTTCATTCAATCATACATAGTTCATCAAAATTTGTCTATTTGGGAAAAAAGTAGAGTTGATTTAGGTTCTAAGGAATAGATATCCACTTTACCCCAACTAAGGGATCCATTTTTTGTGCCCATTCCAATGCAGAAATCATTGGACAACCATCACTAATGTCATATGGAAGTAAAATTTTGCTAAAGATAATTTAAAAAACATCTGCAATAGTACATCAACAGGGAACTGCCAGTAGTTCAAGCCAGATTCAGATGATAACGTCAAACGAGGGATACCATTGTTGATATTGGCTGAAAGCAGAATGTACCAGAAATATTTTACATGTGCTTTATTGATTATACAAAGGATTTAGTCTGTGTGGATCATGACAAGTTATGGACAACAATTTGGAGAATGAGTATTCTGGAACATTCAGTTGTGCTCATGAGGAACCTGTACATAGACTAATTTGAACAGAACAAGGGACACTGAATGGGTTAAAATCAGGAAAGGTGTGTGTGCCAGAGTTGTATTCTTTCACCATACTTATTCAATCTGTATGCTAAGCAAATAATCTGAGAAGCTGGTTAATATGAAGAAAAACGTGGCCCCACGTTTGGAGGAAAATTCATTAACAACCTGTGATATGCAGATGATACAACCTTGCTTACTTAAAGTGAAGATGACTTAAAATACTGATGAAGATCAAAGAGCACAGCCTTTGGTAAGGGTTGCCTTTCAATGTAAAGAAAATAAAAATTCTCATCACTGGACAAATAAATAACATCATGATAAATGGAGAAAAGAATGAAGTTGTCAAGGATTTCATTTTGCTTCGATCCACCATCAACATTCATGGAACCAAGAATCAAGAAATCAAATGGCTTACTGCACTAGGCAAATGTGCTGCACAAGACCTCTTTACAGTGTTGAAGAGCAAAAATGCCAGTTTGAGGACTGAGGTGTGCCTGACCCAAGCCATGGTGTTTTCAGTAGCCTCATATGCATTCAAAAGTTGGACAGTGAATAAGGAAGATCGTAGAAGAATTGATGCAATTCAGTTATGATGTTGGAGAAGAATGTTAAGGGTACTGTGGACTGCTAGAAGAACCAACAAATCTGTGTTGGAGGAAGGACAACCAGAATGCTTCTTAGAAGACAGAATAGCCAGACTTCAACTCTCCTGCTTCGGACATATTATCAGAAGTTTTCAGTCTCTAGAGAAGGAGATCATGCTTGGTAAAGTGGAAGCAAAAAAGAAGACCCACAACAAGATGGATTGGCATGGTGGCAGTAGCAATGGATTTAAGCGTAACAACAATTGTGAAGATGGTGCAGTATCAGGCAGTGTTTTGTTCTTTTGAATCTACTCGATGGCACCTAACAAAAACAAAACATTACCTTACCTATGAATGCACTGAATAATACATTTGAAAAAATGTCACCACTTTTACTTAAAACTATAGACAAAAGTCCTTCTGGGAATAAGGGATTATTCCATTCATGCTGAAATAAACAAAAAAATTGAGTAGATTCTAACTCAGTGACTCTCTAGAACAAAGTATAACCGTTCATAGGTTTCCAAGGTTGAAGCCTTTATGGCAGCAGACTGCCATAGCTTTATACCATGGAGCAATTGTTATGTTTGAACCACTGACCATACATAATGTTATCAGATAAGTGTTTAACTATTGCACAACCAGGGCTCTTTCATACTGGAATACAAACTAAGAAAATAGTATAAATGTGTTCAAACTTGAATTATTATTTTGCTCATAAAAGACTTATGCACCTCAAAATAAAAAGATAAACAGAAGAGCCCAACTTTCCATTTACCTCTTGTTCCTTGTACTTCCCCTCTCTACCCTTCCTATAACCCATTTCCCTTAGGATCCTTTAAATAAAATGCTGGTCCATAAGTAATTCCCTGCATTATGATTTTCCCCCAAAATTATCATTTCAAGTGATTCAAATACATAACAGAGATCCTGTTATACTTTGAAGCAGTGACTTTTACAAATTTTCCAAAATGCTAGATGTGTTTGGACTTGTAGAGAAATTCTTCAAAGCTTCACAGAGTTCAGTATTATTGAAATCAAAACAGCACTTACATATAACCTTCTGCTTAAAATTTCACTTAAAAAAATAAGGAAGAAATATTGTAGGTTTCAAGTTGTAATCTATTTTCTTATTGATATTCTTATTATTTTTAGAGTATTAGAAAGGCAAAAATAAATCTCAAAGTAAATTTATTCAAATTTAAACATTGCACATGTATTTCAAGGTGCCACAGGTACAACTTCCAGGCAAAACTTTTGGTACAAGCCCATTTCTCACAAAATACTAATATGTAAAAAATAATTAAAAGTGAACATTTATTAAAATTTCAAAGAGCATTTAAAGAGTTGTTGTCGTAAAGTGCTGTGGAGTTGGTGGGTTTATGCCATTGTGTTGGTTCTGACTCATGGTGACCCTAGTCTTGTGCCTAACGATCTTTACAGGAGAAGTAACTGGTGGATTTGAACTGCTGACCTTTGTATGAGTGTATATTTTCCATATTGGAGTCCTGGCGTGATGCTGTAGGATAAGCATTGAACTGTTAGCCACAAAGTCGGTAGATTAAATCCACTAGCTGCTCCTCAGACACCCTATACATGTTTGTTACGAGCTGGAACCAACTCGATGGCACTTAACAATAACAAACAACACTCTCCTTATTATAAAGAGCCCTTTTAATGCAGTGGTTAAGCACTGGACTGGTAACTGAAAGGTCAGTGGTTTGATCCCGCCAGCTGCTCTGCTTCTGTACAAATGTATGGCCTTGAAAACCCTGTGGAGCAGTTCTACTGTCATATGAGTCGCTACAAGTTGAAATCAACTCAAAGGCAATGCATTAGTCTCTTACTAAGTTCTAAAAAAATCATAACTCTATTGCGTTTTTGATGAGTTTTGTACAGCAAATTAGGTTTTCATTGAACAATCACTGCACAAATTTTTCAGTGATATTGGTAACTTTCGTCAAAATATATGAACATTCTGAATATTTCCATTCTAGTTCTTCTATTTCCATTAATCCCGCTTATCTGCCCTCTTACATTCTCATCTTTGTTTTAAAGTAGCTATTTGGCCTTATAGATATAGATTTTTTTTTTTTAAGAGCACAATACTTATAGGTGATAATATTGATTTTGTGAGCCAATCTATTGTTTAACTAAAAGGTGACCTCAGGGGCTAATTTTGGTTCAAGATATAGGTTTCTCTAGTTTCAATCAGTCTATCTCAGTTTCTAAAGAAATTTGAGTTCTATTCCACATTTTTTATTCCATTCCATTGTTGTTGTTAAGTGCCGTCGAGTTGGTTTCGACGTATAGCAACCTTGTATAGTGTTTCCGAGGAGGAGCTGGTGAGCTTGAACTTCCAACTTTGCAGTTCAAACTACCTTGTCAGGCCAGCGCGTTAACCCACAGTGCCACGCCAGGACTCCCCCATTCTAATAGGGTCCATGTGTTGTGGCCCTGATCAGAATGATCATTAGTAGTAGCGAGGTTCCATCTAGTTTTAGTTGCAGGGTAGATGGGGCCATGGTTCTTATAGACTATTAGTCTGGTAAACTAGCTTCTTTTGAGTCTTTGGTTTTCTTCGTTCTCTTTTGGTATAGACAAGAAGGAAAGGATAGTTGGGTATCTTGGATGGGTGCTTGCAGCTTTTATATCCAACACTACTACCAAACTAGGATGAAGAATAAATTTTATGAACTATATTGTCAATTGATCCCATATTACAGTCTTAAGGCTTAAATCCCAGGAAACCAACCCTGCAGGGTGTTTATTTATGGCTAAGTGTTCATAACTGTACCATCTATGTTCATTTATTATACATAGTAATTAATATATATGCACACATGTACACATGTATATACATGTATAGTTATGTTGAGGTATAGTCCATATTGTTGTTGTTAAGTGCCATTGAGTTGGTTCCAAATCATAGCAACCCTGTTTGGGATTTCCAAGGAGTAACTGGTAGGTTTGAACTGACGACCTTATGGTTAGCAGCCCAGTGCTTATCCTACAGAGCCAAACCAGGACTCCATAAATGATGTAGGCACATACATGTACATACATATCCACATTTAAGAAGGAATTAAAGATAATGGAATTTTTCCACAAACTTTTTGGATCTTCCTTGTGTATGCTGTTGAGTTAGGTGTTCTGACTCATAGTGAGCTTATGTGTAACAGAAAAAAAAACATTGCCTCATTCTGTGCTGCTATCCTCACAGTTGTTCCTGCCAGTGTCAATCCACTTTATTGAAGATCTTCCTCTTTTTCGATGATTCTGTATATTACCAAACATGATGACCTTGTCCAGAAACTGGTCCCTCCCGATAACATGTCCAAAGTAGGTAAGATGAAGTCTTGCTACCCTCTGTTCTAAGGAGCATTCTGGCTATATTTAAAGACCAACTTGTTTATTCTTCTGGCAGTCCATGGTATAGTCAGTATTCTTCATCAACACCATAATTTGAAGGCATCAATTCTTCTGTGGTCTTACTTGTAAATTGTTCAGCTTTTCACATGCATATGAGGTTATTGAAAATACCTACGCTTGAGTCAAGCACACCTTAACCCTCAAACTCACATATTTGCTCTGGAACACTTTAAGGAGGTCTTATGTAGCAGATTTGTCCAATGCAAAATTTGCTGATGCTGTTTCCATGGTTACTGATTGTGGATCCAAATAAAATGAAATTCTTGACAACTTAAACCATTTCTCCATTTATTATGATATTGCATATTTTATGCAGTTGTGAGGATTTCTGTTTTCTTTATGTTGAGGTATAATACACATTGAAAACTGTAGTCTTTGATCTTCATCAGTAAGTGCCTCAAGTCCTCTTTGCTTTCATCAAGCAAGGTTGTTAATGAGTTTTCCTCCAATCCTGATGCCATGTTCTTCATATAATCCAGCTTTTTGGATTATTTGTTCAGCATACAGTTGAATAAGTATGGTAAAAGGCTACAACCCTGATGCAACCTTTCCTGATTTTTCAACCATACAGTATCCCCTTTTTCTTTTTGAAGGACTGCCTGTTGGTCTATGTACAGGTTCTGAATGAGCATAATTAAGTGTATTGGAATTCCCATTCTTCCCAATGTTATTCACAATTTGTTGTGATTCACATAGTTGAATGCCTTTGTATAGTCAAGATATCACAGGTAAATGTCTTTCTGGTATTCTTTTCTTTCAGCCATATTAGTATTTAAGGTTGGGGATGCAAGGTGAATCCTATAAATAGTGGGTAATTCCCCGAGTAATTGGGTCACTCCCATAACTGAAATATACTGTGCTTCACTGATGACTATGTGGAACCCTATAAGTCTTAGATAACAAAGAAGGTACACTATTGACTCATTTGCTCTATTTTTAAAAAAACAGAACTAGAGATAAACAACAGCACATCTATTGCCTTATGATTCCTACTGACTATAATTCACTGATGATAATATAAAAAACCAGTAAAGAAAACAAAAATCCTCACCACTGGACCAATAAACAACATTCTTATTAATGGAGAAAAGATTGAAGTTGTCAAAGACTTCATTTTTCTTGGATCAACCATCAACACTCATGTAAACAACAGCCAAGAAATCAAACGACATATTACAGTAGGCAAATCTGCTGCACAAGACCCTTTTAAAGTGTTGAGGATCAAAGATGTCAGCTTGAGGACTAAGGTGCGCCTGACCCAAGCCGTGGTATTTTCAATAACCTCACATGCATGCGAAAGTTGAATAGTGAATAAGGAAAATCGTAGAAGAATTGATTCATTTGAGTTATGGTGTTGGAGAATATTGAAAGTACCATAGATTTGTGTTGAAAGAAGTATAGTCAGAGTGCTCCTTGGAGACCAGGATGGCCAGACTTCATCTCTCATACTTTGGACATATTGTCAGGAGGGACCAGTACTGGAGAGGGATATCGTGTTTGGTAAGGTGGAGGGTCAGAGATAAAGAGGAAGGCCCCTAGTGAGTTGTATTGGCAAAGTGGCAGCATTAATGGGATCAAGCGTGGCAACAATTGTGAGGTTAGTCCGGACCGGACAGTGTTTCATTCTGTTGTGCATAGGGTCGCTATGAGTTGGTACCAACTCGATGGTACCTAACAACAACAACAGTGGTTACTAGTCGGGCTGCTAACCTCAAGGTCAGCAGTTTGAAACTACCAGCTGTCTTCTGGGAGAAAGTTGAATCTTTTTGCTCCCATAAAGATTTATAGCCTCAGAAACCCTATGTAGTGTTGCTATAAGTCAGCATCAACTCCATGGCACACCACCACAACCATTACCATATAAAACTTCATACAGGCATCTTCGTAATCAAATTCAGCTCTTCCACAAAGGCTTAATTAATAAAAGACATGAACTCATTTATAATCTATCCAAGCACAGTCCCTAAATTATCACTACTTGTATTAAAAACTTACTAAGTAATGACATCATTCATTTTTTCTTTAAATTCTGTCTACTCAAATTGCATTATATGCATGAAACATACTTAGTTTCTAAACTTAAGGGTTTTCTGTCTTGTTCTTTATTTGCTAATGAACAAGATCTTTAGAATGGATGCACAATTCTATAGTCACTCACTGAATTGCTCTTTCCCTTCCTTAAAATGTAAAGCTTTTTTTAAACACTTGGACCCTTTGCCAACTCTTTAACTACTAGAGGCAGCAAATTAAATGGTATCTTTTAAAACTAGTTATAAAATGTTTTCTACCTGACAATGGCGATGACAATTTAGTATGTTTTACATAATCTGGAGCAAAATACCCAGCAGAAGGTACAAGTATGACAGTCTGGCTTTGAGAATGTGTCTGTTTGGAAAAAAAGATAAACATAGTAGAAGTAGGTACTACTTGGACAAGTGTTTATACATACTATTCTATACAGAGTCAGAGAACCAAAACTCTTGTAAAGAACAATGATTTTCCATACCTTTAAAAAATTTATCAAGTAATTTGCTCACCCACAATTTTATTACAGGCTATAATGCAATAAAAATTGCCAGACCAATTTTTTGATTAGCTATTAATCTCTCTATGAATATTTTAGTAACAAATGAGAATCCCTCCAATTGTGTTAAGGATCATTTTACTTACGAATCGGGCTACTAACCTCAAGGTTGGCAGTTCGAAACTACCAGCTGTTCCTCAGGAGAAAGAGGAGGCTTTCTGCTCCTGTAAAGATTTGCAGCCTCGAAAACTCTGTTCAGGGTCACTATGAGTCGGAATTGACTCCACGGTACTTAACAACAACAACAGTGTCAGCTTGAGGACTAAGGCATGCCTGATCCAAAAAGCTGGACAATGAATAAGGAAGACTGTAGAAGAATTGATGCTTTTTTGTCAGGAGGGACTAGAGAAGGAGATCATGTTTGGTAAGGTAGAAGGTCGGAGAAAAAGAGGAAGACCCCCAGCGAGATGTATTGGCAAAGTGGCAGCATCATTGGGCTCAAGTGTGGCAACAGTAGTGAGGACTGTTGACCCTGGACTGTTGTTAGATGCCGACTCGATAGCACCTAACAACAACAAATTAGCTACATTGGAGTCCTGGTGTGGTACTGTGGGTTAATTCAACTGGACTGCAAAGTCAATTTGAACCACAAGTGCAGCAGTTCAAGTTTACCAGCTTCTCCTCAGAAACCCTATACAGGGTTGCTATGGGTCAGAACTGACTTGATGACACTTAACAGCAACAACCTTAGCTATTTACATTAAATCTTCATTACTCTACAATTTTCTCCTTTCCATTGTACCTTTAAAGATGAGTGTTATAATACATTTTCAAAATGAAAACACAATTACTGTGATATTGACATCTCTTCAGATGACTTTGCGTGAGTAATTAAACTTCCTGAGTGATTTCCATGTTTCAACTTCCTAGTTTTTTCATCACACTCCCTACTAGATCTCATAAAGCATGGCTCTACCTTCACTTCTGCACCTCAACCATTCTCTTCTTTCAATACCAGGCTTTTTCCAACTGAGGTACTGGGGTCATATGTATTAGAATCACCTAAGGAGCACTGGTAGTGTAGTGGTTATGAATCGGGCTGCAAACCTCAGGGTTCAGCAGTTCGAAACTACCAGCTGTTCCGTGGGAGAAAGATGAGGCTTTCTGCCTCCATAAAGATTTACAGCCTCGGAAACCCTGTACAGGGTCGTTATGGCCTGAACTGACTCCATGGCACATAACAACAACAACAACAAGATCCTAATAGAATTGCTTTTCTTAAATATAGATTGGTGTACACCTCTTCCGAACACCAGTGCTATCATTATCTACCCAAGTGCTTCAGAGTAAAACTGGTACATAAGGTTTTCAGTGGCTGCATTTTCAGAAGCAGATGGCCAGGCCTTTGTTGTGCAGCACTAGTGGGTGTATTTGAACTTTCCACTTTTGGATAAGTAGTCAAGCGCAAACCATCTATACCACTCAGGGTCTCTTAAACCTCCACCAGAGCTATTAGAATCTGTGAGTGAAGGAATAGGAATTTGGATGCATACTCCTTCCCAAGACATGAACACATATAAGTCTTCAGCTATTCTTACACTACAGATATCACAGATATTGTAAATTATAAATGATATAAGAAAAAAATAATTCAACATCCATGCAGTGAGTAATATGAATGTCATTATATTGAACCCTGTTGTTTGTAAGTGCCATCAAGTTGACTCTGATTCATAGCGACCCTGTATAGGGTTTCCGAGGAGCAGATGGTGGGTTTGAACTGCTGACCTTGTAGTTAGCTGTCCAGTGCTGATAATACAGCACCACACCAGGAGTCCATATTGAACCCTAGTCAGTATGTATGTTTCAGGTTGAAGTACAACAGTAAAATAAAGAGATATTTAAATCAATTTTCCAACCCAAACCCAAACCCACTACCATCAAGTCAGTTAAAATTCAGAGCAATCTTGTATAAAATAAGGTTACTGAGGCTATAAATCTTTACAGAAGCAGATAGCCTCATCTTTATCCTGTGGAGTGGCTGGTGGTTTCAACTACGGACTTTGCCATTTAGGAGTCCAGTGCTTTATATTATAGCACCACCAAGACTCCTTAAATTAACATTGCTGTTGTTGGTAAGTACTGTTGAGTCAGTTCTGACTCATAACAACCCTGTAGAGAGTTTCTAAGGAGCGGCTGGTGGGTTTGACTTACCTACCTTGTGGTTAGCCGCCCAGTGCTTATACCTATAGTGCCACAAATTTATGGAGGTATAATTCATATGTAATAAAATGCACACATTTTAAGTGTATACTTTGATAACTTTAGGCAAATACACAAGGGGCCCATTTTCCATGAACTTTTCAAAGCCTCCTCGTATATATAATAAATGTATGACACATATATATCCTATACACTAATCAGAACAGAAAGTTCCCTCTTAACCTTTGAAGTTAATGTTCTTCCTTTCTTGACCCCAGAAAGCCATTGACCAGACATCTCTCACCACATAATACTTCTGACTACCCTTGAATGTCATATGCAGTACTTATATTCATAATTATTCATAATAATCAATACATATCGAATAATTCTTCTGTAAAAGGAGCTCTGGTAGCGTAGTGGTTATGAATTGGGCTGTGAGCCGCAAGGTCAGCAGTTCGAAACTACCAGCTGTTCCGCGGGACAAAGATGAGGCTTTCTGCTCCCATAAAGATTTACAGCCTCGGAAACCCTATGCAGGGTTGCTATGAGTCGGAACCAACTCCACGGCACATAACAACAACAACAAACCTGGCACTTATTTTTCATTGTATTTTATCAATAAAAATTCTAGCTATAACTATTATTATCCTTATTTTAAGAATGAAGAGTTTTAATAAATGTATTACTTAGTTATGAGATATTAGAATTAGATTACAGAACTGACTATCTCTACATTCAAAGAGTTTGTACTTCAACACCATACCATATGATCTCCTTCATGCATACTGGATTTGTCCACCCGGAACACAAAAGTGTTATGAAGTGTCCGTTCAAGCTGTTTATAGTTCTTAATGCATGAAGAGATTCTTTGTTACTCAGGCATTCAAGAAGAAAGCAAAGAAATTCTATCAACAATGGCTATAAAAGCTATGTAATTTACTATTAACATTAAGTGCAATCACCTCTAAACAATTTAGAATGGGTTCTGACATTCCTACTTAAGACGGAATAGGAATTCCAGCTCTCTCTCCTCACTTCTTCCATTTGCTTTAGCATCTCTATGCTGGAGAGCAAGTTTCAGAGTTTCTTCTGACATCCATTTAGAGACAACAAGAGTTATGTGAACAAATCAGTGTCTTATGTGTGACACTGTAGGATCAGCGCTGGAATGCAGACCAAAAGACTGGCAGTTCAAACCCACCAGCTGCCCTTCGTTAAACCTATACAGGGTCACTACGAGTCAAAACCGACTTGATGGCACTTAGCAACAACAACAATGTGTGGTTCAATGAATTACTTAATATGACCCTTCTAGTTCTGGTGTGGCTCTGCGAGCTAATGCACTGGACTGCAAGGTTAGTTTGCAACCACAAGGTCGGTGGTTCAAGCTCACCAGATGCTCCTTGGAAACCCTATACGGGGTCACTATGAGTCAGAACTGACTTGATGGTACTTCAAACTCACCACCCGGTCCTTGAAAATCTTATACAGGGACACTATGAGTTGGAACCAACTTGTTGACACTTGTTGTTGTTGTTAGGCGCCATCGAGTTGGTACCGACCCATGGGTGACCTTATGCACAGCGGAACGAAACACTGCCCGATCCTGGGCCAACCTCACTACTGTTACCATGCTTGAGTCCATTGATGCTGCCACTTGGCCAATCCATCTCATTGGGAGGGGGGGGTCTTCTCTTTTTTTCTGAACCTCCATTTTACCAAACATGATACCATTCTCCAGCGACTGGTCCCTCCTGACAACATGCCCAAAGTATGAGAGAAGAAGTTTGGCCATCCTGGTCTCCAAGGAGCACTCTGGCTGCACTTCTTCCAACACAGATCTGTTTGTTCTTTGGCAGCCCATGGCACTTTCAATATTCTCCTCCAACACCATAACTCAAAAGCATCAATTCTTCTACGGTCTTCCTTATTCACTGTCCAGCTTTCGCATGCATATGAGGTTATTGAAAATACCATGGCTTTCGTCAGGCGCACCTTTGTCCTCAAACTCACATCTTTGCTCTTCAAGCTTTTAAAGAGGTCTTGTGCAGCAGATTTGCCCAATGCAATACGTCATTTTATTTCCTGACTGCTGCTTCCATGAGAGTTGATGGTTGATCCAAACAAAATGAAGTCATTGACAACTTCAATCGTTTCTCCATTTATATAGATGTTATTTATCGGTCTAGTGGTGAGGATTTTTGTTTTCTTTACATTGAGGTGCAACCCATACCAAAGGCTGTGGTCTTTGATCTTCATCAATAAGTATTTTAAGTCCTCTTCACTTTCAGCAAGCAAGGTTGTATCATCTATTTATCCCAGGTTGTTAATGAGCCTTCCTCCAATCCTGATGTCATGTTTTTCCTTCATATAATCTAGTTTCTCTGATTATTTATTCAGCATATAGATTGAATAAGTATGGTGAAAGAATACAACTCTAGGTCACACCTTTCCTGATTTTAAACCATTTGGTGTCCCGTTGTTCTGTTCGAACAACTAACTGCCTCTTGGTCTATGTACTCATGAGCACACTTAAGTGTTCCAGAATACTTATACTTCATAATGTTTTCCATACCTTGTCATGATCCGCACAATCAAAAGCCTCTGCATAGTCAATAAAACACAAGTAAACATCTTTTTGGTACTCTCTGCTCTCAGCCAAGATCCATCTGATGTCAACAGTGATATCCCTTATTCCACGTCCTCTTCTGAAACTGACTTGAACCTCTGGAGGTTATCTGTCAATGTATGATTGCAGCCGTTTTTCTATTACCTTTATTAAAATTTACTTGCATGGGATATCAGTGATTTTGTCCAATGATTTCTGCATTGCGTTGCGGCACCTCTCTTTGGAATGGGCACAGATATGGGTCTCTTCCAGTCAGTTGTCCAGGTAGTTGTCTTTCAAATTTCTTGGCATAGATGAGTAAGTGCCTGGAATGGCCTTTCACTTTGTTGAAAGATTTCAATTTGTATTCCATCAATTCTCGGTGCCTTGTTCTTTACCAGTGACTTCAATGTACCTTGGATTTCTTCTTTCAGGATCATTGGCCCTTGGTCATATACTATATCTTGAGATGTTTGAACATTGACCATTTCTTTTTGGTCCAGTGATTCTGTGTCTTCCTTCCATCTTCTTTTGATGCTTTCTTTATCATTTAGTATTTTGCTCATAAATCCTTCAATACCACAAGTCGAGGTTTGAATTTTTCTTCAGTCCCCTCATCCTGAGAAATGCTGAGCATGTTCTTCCCATTTGGTTTTCTAACTCCAGGTCTTTGCACATTTCATTATAATATTTGACTTTGTCTTATTGAGCTGACCTTTGAAATTTTCTGTTCAGCTCTCTCTCCTCACTTCTTCCATTTGCTTTAGCACCTCTATGCTGGAGAGCAAGTTTCAGTGTCTCTCTGACATACATTTTGACCTTTTCCTTCTTAATGACATTTTGCTTTCTTCCTGTATGATGTTGATGTCATCCCATAACTATTTTGGTCTTTGGTCTTTAGTGTCGAATGCTTCAAATCTGTTCTTCAGATGTTCTCTAAATTCAGGTGGGTTATATTCAAGGTCACATTTTGGCTCTCATGAACGTGTTTTAATTTTCTTCAGCTTCAGTCTGAATTTGCATATGATCAATTGATGGTCTGTTTGACAGACTGCCCCTGGCCTTGTTTTGGCTGATGCTATGGAGCTTTTCCACTGTATCTCTTTCCACAGATGTAGTCAATTTGATTTCTGTGTATTCCATTTGGTGAGATCCATGTATGGCTAAGCTTCGTCTCTCCTACTTTGGACATATTGTCCGGAGGAAACAATCGTTGGAGAAGGCTGTCATGCTGGTTAGGGTGGAGGGTCAGAGAAGAAGAGGAAGACCCCCAACGAGATGGATCAGCCAGGTGGCATCATTGATGGACTCAGGTGTGGC
>NW_006408677.1:1442258-1452358 GCF_000296735.1 Chrysochloris asiatica | reverse complement strand
AACTAATATTCATAAAAGCAGTCAAGGATTTTAGTATTATTTCCCCTCTTCAAGCTATACCTAGATCCTTGTATCCCAGAGCCCTGTTGTTCCAAGGTTGAGTATGCATCACTATTCACCTCTGCCCCACTAGGCCATG
This sequence comes from Chrysochloris asiatica, assembly GCF_000296735.1. Lineage (NCBI taxonomy): Eukaryota > Metazoa > Chordata > Mammalia > Afrosoricida > Chrysochloridae > Chrysochloris > Chrysochloris asiatica. The sequence continues at coordinate 1,452,219 of NW_006408677.1, read as the reverse complement.
AAAACCTGTCTCAGTGTTCTCCTACCTATCTTGTTCTTCTGCCTCCTCTCCCCTTCTTGTATTGCCCTCCCCAACACCCAAAATAAACCCCCCACCCCCAACCCCAATTTTGGTTACCTTATATTCCATTAGTTCTTCCCTCCATTTAAGACAGTCTATTTTATCCAGTAATCTACCTGACCTTCCCACCACCTGGATCTCTGCTGATTGACCTCCCAGATCCTCTGTTCTTATAATTTGTAACAAACATCAATATTTTCCGCTAAGGGAGGCATTCATCCTTTCTTTTTGGTTCAGTTCCTTTGACCACAAATCTTTGTTTATATTTTTAATGTAATAAAAGATAGATTTTCAGCAAACCCACATGAGTAACTTAATTGACTTATTTTTTAGGGGAAATGACTTATACGATTTTGAACTTATATGATGATTGGTTTTCAAATCATTATGATTCTTCAAAATAATCTTTATACTCTTTGTATTACCAGTTTGAAAATATTCATAAGGCAATGTTGTGATGAGAAAAATTATGTATCGTTTCATCTATTTATAAATAGCAATTCTGAGGGCTTTCAGTTTCATATTTTGTGAATGAGAAAAAGTATATGTAATTTCTTCCATGAATAAATAGCAATTCGGAACCATTTTTAACAAATAATAATAATCTTTAGGCACAGACTTTGGTATCTGACAAATGTTAAAGTGATTTACTGAATGCTTATCTTTGCAAAATTCCTATGCTCAAATACATTTTGTAAAATGAGAAAACTAGTAATAGTGTCCTAAATGTGATAATTTTACCATAAATATCTGTTTATTAGAAAGTGAAAACCTGTAGCTGCCATGAGTAAAATTTTGGAATTGTTGTTAAGTGCCATCAAGTCAGTTCCAACTTACACTGACCCTCTATAAAGTTTCCAAGGGCACCTGGTGGGTTTGAACCACTGACCTTGCAGTTAGCACTCCAGTCCGTACCCAGCAGTACCATACCTATACAAATTTAGCTGACTAAAACTTTAGAAGCTCTGAAAGAGTTCTTGAAAAATATATATCATTCTGTTTTTTTCATATTCTTAGTATTAATTTCCACCAAAATATGTAGAGTTGATGGTCATTATATTACCTGTTTTGAATACTTTAGAAGTCAATTATTTTAACCCAAGTTTTTACACTTAATGAAAATATATTCATTATTATTTTTAGGTAACATACCAAAGTTAAGCAACTTCCATGTCATCAATCAGACTTGTCACAATTCTCTCCAAGTTGATGATTCTGATTAATTTGTAAATAATTCTGGATGGCTAATTTGGAAATTCATTTTTTCATTGAGAATAGTAATAACTTTTTCTGTTGATACCTGCTTCAACAAGTAAATCTGTGTGAAATTTTAACCTTATTTATGGTACCACCACCAAGTCCAAAAATGTGTGCAGAGTACTACAATGGGAAACATCCAGAACTCTGTTGTTTTGTGGTTAAGTGCTGTCGGGTTGGTTCCCACTCATAGTGACCTTCTATAGGGTTTCTGAGACTAAATCTGTCTGGGAGCAGAAAATCTTATCTTTCATTTCAGCTGTCAGGTCGCTCTGGGACTCTGAGAGTAACTAAATAAATGATAGCGGGAAGAGAATTTTTTTTAGACTCACTAAGGTGGTAGACGCGTCATGTACTTGGGTAACTGGGAAGGCAATAACTAATATATTTTTTAATTTTAAAAAAAGTGGGATTTTCCCTGATCCCTACCACTTACTTATTAGTGAAAAGAAAAAAAAAAAAATGCAACAGTTTTAAAAAAAATTTACAGCCTTGGAAACCTTATGGGACAGTTCTGCTTTTTACTGCAGGGTTGTTGTTAAGTTGGAATCCACTCAAAAATATTACAGACTGTCCATACATAACAAAAAATATGAGAATTAGAAAATTTTATGAAGAATTATAAGAAAACAAATTAAATAATAGTTATATTATGATTTATTATGTGATGGTGGTGTGCCATGAAGTTGGTTTTGACTCATAGTGACGCTGTATAGGGTTTCCAAGGCTGTAAATCTTTATGGGAGCAGAAAGCCTTATCTTTCTTCCACAGAACGGCTGGTAGTTTAGAACTGCTGACCTTGAGGTTAGCAGCCTGACTAATAACCATTACACTACCAGAGCTCCTTATGATTTATTATGTATAAAACCTAAACATTATAAAATTATCAATCATACAAAATTAATAGTCTTCATTCAGTTACAGTCAAACCTCCAATAGTTTCAGGATTCAGTAATGGGCTATATGGGCAGAAGGGTAGGATAAATTGATGAGAAGAGCTGAAACTAAAAATGTAAAATACAATAAAGATAAATTCTAAAATGTGGACAATAGCTTATGTAAATTATACTTTAGAAATATTGATTACATTTTAAAAACTGGAGCTAATCTGTTTAACAGAAGGTAGCATGGCTTGGGTAAATATACTACAGACAGAGACTGGAATTTTATCAGTCAATTATAGCATTTCCAATGACTGGGTGAGATGTTATGATAAATTGCTAAGTGAGAAAAGTGAAATACATAATTGTATATACAGTATGCTTTTACTATATTATTAACTGTATATTTTTTAAAATGTGAAAATATGGAAAAAATAACAGTTGTTCTTCTAGATGTTGCAATTCTGACTGATTCTCCCTGGCCTTTCTCTATATTGTACTGCACCTTCCTTTTTTTTTTTTTTTTTTTTTTGCAATTAGCACATATGTTGTTGTTATGTACCATGGAGCCAAGGAATATCTGGTGGGTTTGAACCACTGACCATGTGGGTAGCAGTTCAGTGCTTATCCTACAGTGCCACACCAGGACTCCAATTAGCACATACATTGTTAAGTGCCATTGAATCGGTTCCGACTCATAGTGACCCTGTTTCCGAAGAGCCTCTTTGAGGTTCAGACCGACCTTGTGGTCTAATGCTTATACTATACTGCCACACACATATAGTCATCAGGATTTTTTTAATGAAATATTCAAAAAGCTCATGATGATCTGCTCTGTATATGTTCACTCAATTCACAATCAAAAGTTGACAGAAAAAAAGTTCATGCCAACAGAAGTTCAGGATAAAAAAATGAGGTTCAGGGACAGTTTCCATACTCACCAAGCATTCTTCTGATTAAATATCTTTAAAACTTGGAATTTGGAAGTTATTCTGAGTATTCTAATATTTTAGTCATTGAAAAAGAATGTCTCCTCCACCACCCTGAGACCACTAGAACTGGGTGCCTGGCTACCACTAACAACTGCTCTGAAAGGGATCATATTAGAAGGTCCTGGATAGAATGGGGAAAAAACATAGGAAAAAACTCAAAATTATATCTATAAACCAGGCTTTCTTATCAGATAGAGATGGTTGGAACCCATGTTCACCCATCCGATCTGGAATTGAACTCAATTACATGTCTCAATTTTTAGCCAAGCAATAGATAGGTATGTAGAGGTTACAACAATACTAGTGATGTGCACACATCATAGAATGGTCAACCATTCAAGATCAAAAGGGCAGCATTTACCCAAGGACAAAGTTTAGAAGGACTGGGAAATATGAAAAGTGGAAATAAGAAACACAAGGAGGAAGTAGCATAAGTTATGTTACATGGAAGGGGCTGCAGTCATTAAGAGGAAATGAAGTGTATGATTTGTTGAATGTAAAACTATTGATCTGTTCTGTGAACCTTCACTCAGTTCACAATGTTGTCATTGTTGTTAAGTGCCATTGGTATCAACTCATAGCAACGCTGTGTAGGGTTTCCGAGGAGCTTGAACCACCGACCTAGCAGTTCAAACTGACCTTCTGTTCTAGCACATTAGCCCACAGCTCCACACCAGAACTATGGGTGCAATATGTTATTGGTAAGTGCTTTCAAGTTAGTTTCAACTCATAGCAACCCCTGTATATAGCTTCCAAGGAGCAGCTAGTGGGTTTGAACTGCTGACTTTGCCGTTAGCAGTCCAGTGCTTATCCACATCAGGACGCCAATTAAAAGAAAAGGCCATAAAAAAAAAATCCTCAGTATCCTTCTTTCTAATTACTATAATTATTATCCTTTTACTCTTTGCTCTGCTTGAGACATGTCCAGTGGCCATGAGATTGCTCGGTCTCAACTTCCCAAGCAGCTCATACTGTGACTTAAAAGAAAAAGCATAAATAAATAAATAGCTCAGTGACCCCAAAGGCACAACCACCAGTTGTGTTAATTTATGGGAATTAGTGGACATTCTTCTCGCTTCTCTCAGATATTAGTCTTGCTATTTCTTTTGGCTAATTGTGATCTGCCCCTTTTCTTGGTGGGGGATGTATTGACTTCCAAATCTTCACCAGTGCATTTTCTTCCTGGGGATTCTTCTACAGGGCGTTCCATGATAACTCCACTATACGTGCCTTAAAGCAAGGTCCTCAGGGGAACAGACAATGGTTCCGTTCTCCCTACCACTCTGGTCTATATCTCTTAAGTAAAGGATCTTAGTTTGGTGCATGCTTTTGATGAACGTTTTCTCCCTCATGCCCTAAGTCTATTGTTGTTGTTGTTGTTGTTGTTGTTATATGCCGTGGACTCGGTTCCGACTCATAGCGACCCTGTACAGAGTTTCCGAGGCTGTAAATCTTTACAGGAGCAGAAAGCCTCATCTTTCTCCCGTGGAACAGCTGGTAGTTTCGAACTGCTGACCTAGCGGTTTGCAGCCCGATTCGTAACCACTACGCTACCAGAGCTGCTAGACATGTGTAATTGCTCTGGTTTCTCTTTTTAAGGTCTATGAAAGAGTGTCTCACTTGGGCAACAGACTTTCTATCACAAGATACAAACCAGGCTCTGGGATGTAGGGAGGGTTTCCCTTTGGACAGCTCCAGTAGGGTCTGTTCTTATATGCCTTGAAGCTTTGATGAAAGTGGAGTCATTACACCAGCTTCCTTTAAGGGTACCAGGAACTGAGACGGATACTAGTAAGTTAGTAGAATATCAGCTCCAATCTGACATTTGGGATGGCAAACTCTGCTGACCTTCCAGTGCAGTATTCTCTTCCCGGGCATCTGGTGGCTATGCATGAGAATGCATTGGCATTTTCATCAGTGGTGCAGAATATAATACATACAATTACAAAAATATGTGCTAATTAACTGTGTATATGTGATCAGTAAGGATTCTGGTCAATAGTAGTGTAATAGTAGTTACATTTTGGTGGAGTCAAAAGTTATAAATGTATTTTAACTGTCCTAACAGCCCCCATCCCTCTGCCCCAGGAGTCCTCGTATGGCACTGTGGGTTAATGTGCTGGACTACACAGTTGGTTTGAACCGCAAGATTGGCAGTTCAAGCTCACCAGTCGACACTCGGAAACCCTATACAGGGCTGCTTTGAGTCAGAACCAACTCGACAGCACTTATCAACAACAACAATAGCCCCTAAGCCCCATGTTGTTCAAGGGTCAACTATTTATTTATTTAATGCTGTCTCTCTCTAAGAAGAGTTTTAGCTATATGCCATCCATTTTGATGTGTCGATATTTTCATTTTCATTTGTTCAAAATAACTCCCCCCCCCCCCGCAAGAATTCTTTGACACATTGGTCATTTAAAAGTGCTTTGTTTCATTTGAAGTTATCTGGAGATTTCTCCAATATTTTTATTTAGTTTTATTTTTAATGTAATTTACTTATAGTCTTATTTTTTGTCCACCCCTCATCTATAAGTTTGATATACTGTGGTGGCTTGTGTGATACTGGTTGCTATACCACCAGTATTTGAAATACTAACAAGGTATTTAAATAGAAAAATTCTACCAACTTCTTCAGTATGAAATTGATTAAACAGGTAATCAAGGTGTATTAATAATTACTAATGATGGTAATACAAAAATTGGAAACAAAGAGGAAGGATCAGTAGTTGGAAAATATGGCCGTGATGATACAAACCATGCTGGAAATCATATGATAGAAGTTTGCAAAACCAATGACTTATTTGTCGCAAACACCTTTTTAAAACAACATAAAAGATGGCTACACACATGAACCTCACCAGCTGAAATACACAGAAGTCAGATTGACTACATCTGTTGGAAGAGAGTATTGGAAAAGACCTATATTAACAGCCAAAACAAGGCCAAGTGCAGACTGTGGAATAGACCATCAATTGCTCATATGCAAGTTCAGGCTGAAATTGAAGAAAATGAAAACAAGTCCACAAGAGCCAAAATATGATCTTGAACATATCCCACTTTAAAGTAGAAATCTCAAGAACACATTTCATGCATTAGACACTAATGACTGAAGACCAGAAGAGTTGTGGGATGGCATAAAATCATCATAAAGGAAGAAATCAAAAGATCATTAAGAAGACAAGAAAAAAGGATAAGACCAAAATGGAGCTCAGAAGATACTCTGAAATTTGCTTTCCAACATAGAAATGCTAAAGCAAATGGCAGAAACTAGGAGATAAAAGAGCTGAACATAAAACTTCAAAGGGAAGCTTAAGAAGACAAAGTGAAGATTTATAATGAAATTTGCAAAGACCGGGAGTTAGAAAACTAAAAGGAAATAATATGCTCAGCATTTCTTAAGCTGAAAGAACTGAAGAAAAATTAGAGCCTCAAATTGCAATATTGGCCCAGGAGACATCAAGGCAAGTGGTCGGGTCCCCTCAGGGCAAACTCCCTTCCAGGACTAAGACTCAATACCAGGAGCAGGCATGCGGTCTGACTGGTGACCACATTGGTCACCGATAAGGGGAAGTGAGGGAAAAACAGCAATGAAGCTGCAAGTTAAGCCCTACAACGTTCAATAGACTCCTGTGAACCCGGGTGGAGACCTGGTTGGCCAGCAGTGTGGCAAGACCTGGGAACTCCTGGGCCCAGAAACAGTGACATAGCCACAGAGAACTAGAGTGGAGAGTGAAGCATCCAGCTGATAAGAAAAGAGGGCACATGCACAAGAATACCCACACTTGCAGATAATACCTACTTGACCTGGCTTCAATGACTGGATGATCAGAACTCGACAGGAAGAAGAAAGAAGAGGAAAAAAAAAAAGAGTAATCTGATACAATTTGATGAACTTGACCTACACCTATGGATGCAGTAGCTCAAAAGAGGGAAGAAATCTTTACAGTGAGCATCATTCCCAACCCAGGGTAGACAGGGATGGGCAACTTGGACATTGGCTACCCAAAATGTGGGGCTACAGAGGCAAGAAGTGACGGGCTTACAAGCTTTCAAGAGGGAGCCTAGATCCAGAGAGCGCAGAGGAAGGTAGAGTCTCTACTGAATAATATGAAATCTGTCTGGGTGGGGCTGATGAAAGGAGATGGGGACAGCACTCATGTGGTACAATAGTGAATAATTGCTCTCAGGACTGACTGTGAGGGTTGAAAATGTACAGGTAGATGTTTTGTAGCAAAAGGAGGGGAGTGGTTGGTTGACTTTGCAGGCCAGGAGCGGAGGTCCCTGGGACCATCAAGGGAAAAGAGCCGAGTGCAGGACCCTACCCAGAGATACAGTGATGCCAGAGATGGAGGCAGAGATGATGATGTGGAGAGATGGAACAGCTGGGGACTCTAGACCTAGAGAGGGAGAGGGGCTGTGTGCTGACAACCAGGGGGCAGGCTTGCAGGGTATGCCCTTTGGTTGGTTGATGATACATAGAGGGGTAACCATGGCAATGTAACGATATATGATAGAATGAATGTAAAGCTAATGCTCTCCCATGTAAACTATCACATTATTCACAATAAAACATTAAAAAAAAAAAAAAAAAAGAAGTTCAAGCTGCACTGAAGGCATTAGCAAAGGACAAGGCTCTGGGAATTGAAATCTTTCGACAAACTTATGCAACACTGGAGACACTCACTCATCTATACCAAGAAATTTGGTATAACTGGAAGAGCTCTACATTTCTGCCCATTCATATAGAGATGACCCAATGGAATGAGGAAATCATCAGACGATATCATCACTTGTAAGTAAAATTTTCCTCAAGATATTTCAAACGGTTGCAACAGTACATTGACAGGAAACATTCAGAGGTTCAAACCAGATTGAGATGAGGACGTGGGATGAGGGATGTCATTGCTGAAGTCAAATGGATCTTGGCTGAAAGCAGAGAATACCAATGAGATATCTACTTGTGCTTTATTGACTATGCAAAGGTTTTTGAGTGTGTGTATTATGACAAGAATGGGTATTCCAGAACACTTAATTGTACTCATGAGGAACCTATACATAGACCAAGAGGAAGTCACTTAGACAGAACAAGGGGATACAGAATTGCTTAAAATCAGGAAAGGTGTGCACCAGGATTATATGAAGAAGAATGTGGCATCAGGATTGGAGGAAGACTTATTAACAACCTGCGATATACAGATGATACAACCTTGCTTGCTGAAAGCAAAGTGGATGTACTGATGAAGGTCAAAGTCTACAGTCTTCCTTATGGGTCTCACCTCAATATAAAGAAAACAAAAAGTACTGGTCTAATAAATGACAGCATGATGACTGAAGTTGTCAAAGATTTCATTTTACTGGGATCCACCACCAACACTTGTGGAAGCAGTGGTCAAGAAATGAAATGAGGTCTTGCATTAGGCAAATGTGCTGCATAAGACCTCTTTACAGTTTTGAACAGCAAAAATATCAGTTTGAGCACAAAAGTGCACCTGACTCAAGCCATGGTGTCAAAAGTTCATATTGCTGTACCAACTTTATTCTTATTTTTTTGCTACATCATTCTTTTTTAAAACAGCTTTATTGATATTTATCTTTATTGTTGTTAAGTGCTGTCGAGTCGGTTCTGACTCACAGTGAACCTGTATAGGGTTTCTGGGAAGCGGCTGGTGAATTCGAACCACTGACCTTTTAAAAGGTTCAAATCAATCTTGCGGTCTTGGATTATCCTGAAGCGCCACACCAGGACTTCGAGATTTAGTTTACATGCCATATAAAACGAACCCAGCTGGCACTGTAGGATCAACACTGGACCGTGAACCACAAGGTCAGCGGTTCAAATCTGTTCCTCGGAAACCCTATGAGTCGCTGTGAGTTGGAACTGACTCAGAGGCACTTAGCAACAACAATATACCCATAAAGAGTAATTTATCTTTTTCTCCTCCCAATTCTCCAGACCTGTTTTTAAGTGCATTCAAATCAGTTCGGACTCATAGAGACCACAGGGTTTCCAAGGAGCAGCTGGTGGGTTTTAATGGCTGACTTTGTGGTAAGCAATTCAGTGCTTATCCTACAGTGCCACACCGGGATTCCTCTCTAGACCTGGGGAGTCACTAATCTACTTTGTGTCTATAGATTTGCCTATTCTGGAAATTTCATACGAATGCAAGCAATTCATTAAATGTGTTGTTACTTGTGACTTACTTCTTTCACTTACCAGAAGGTTTATAAGGTTTATCCATGTTATAGCATGTATAGTACTTTATTCCTTTATAATTGTTGTTGTTGTTAAGTGCCATCGAGTCGGGTCCGACCCATAGCGACCCTGTACAGGGTTTCCAATTTTCTGAGTATACCACATTTTCATTATCCATTCATTAATTGGTAGACATTTGGATTGTGCCTACTCTCTGGCTAATATTGCTATAAACACTCATTTACAAGTTTTTGTGGATTTATGGTTTTATTTCTCTTGTATGTATACCTCAAGAGTGGAATTTCTGTGGGTGGCTTCACACGATAAGCACTGGACTGTGAACCATGACGCCCATGGTCTTGATATGTACAATAGGACTCCAAGAAGTTTGTGGGAAATAGAATTAAGACAGTGGAATTTTTCAATGAACATTTTGAAGCCCCCTTTATTTTCTACTTTTCATGTGTTTATTAGCTACTTGTATAAGGAGCTCTGGTAGCGTAGTGGTTACGAATCGGGCTGCGAACCTTAAGGTCAGCGGTTCGAAACTACCAGCCGCTCCGCGGGAGAAAGA
>NW_006408677.1:1438156-1442158 GCF_000296735.1 Chrysochloris asiatica | reverse complement strand
GGCTTTCTACCCCCGTAAAGATTTACACCCTCGGAAACCCTGTACAGGGTCGCTATGGGTCGGACCCGACTCGATGGCACTTAACAACAACAACATAGCTTCTTTGGAGAAATGATTATTCAGATCTTTTGCCTATTTTAAATACTGACTTATTTCTTTTTATATTATTGAGATTTGAAAGTTCTTTATATGAGCATATTCTGTATACAAAGCTTCTCTGGGTTTAAAGCATCCATTTTATGATTTTGTTGTATCTTCTTCTGTTGACATTTTTTGTTTGATTGGTTTCTCTTCTACTAACATATTCAGGAGTCCTAGTGTGGTACTATAGGATAAGCACTTAACTGCTTAACACAAGGTTGATTGTTCAAACCCACCAGCTATTCCCTGGAAACCCTATACAGAGCCACTATGAGTCAGAACTGACTCAACAGGACTTGAAAACAACAGCAGCAAAATTGACATATTCTGCCAGTTGCTGGGCAGGAGAAAGATGAGGCTTTCTGCTCCTGTAAAGATTAACAGCCTCAGAAATCTATACAGGGTTGCTGTGAGTATGAACCAACCTATGGCACACAACCACCACCACCATCATTAACAGATTGGAGTCCTTTTATGGTGTGGTAGGATAAGCACTGTACTGCTATCTGAAAGGCTGGTGGTTCACATTCACTCGCTGCTCCTTGGAAACCCTACGCAGGGTAGCTATGAACTGGAACTGACTTGCTAGCACGTAACAATAATAACAAGAATGTTTACATATTACTTTTATGTCTTTTTATATTTTTTTTTGGTTGCCTATGATCTACAACATGCATTTTAAATGAATCTCATTCTACCTGCTTTATGCATAGAATTTATAGTGTCTAGTATCTCTCCTATTCTTCCATTGTTCTCATACATTTTACTTTTACCAAGTCTGTAAGCGCACAATAGATTGTTACTAATTTTGCTCTAATCAGTGATCTATCTTGTACTACAGTAAAACAAACAAACAAACAAACCACAGATTTACGTGGAAGAGAGCTACAAATTTTCTTTCTTTGTATACCTTTCACTGCCACCACTATTAATTTCTTTGTATAGATTCATTTTCAAGTATACTGGTTTCTTTCCTTGGCTGTGTTGAATTCTACTGATCAGCCATTTGAAGGTATTGTTCTTGTTACCATGTTTTATTTTCCATTTGATTCTGTCTTATAATTTCTGTTTCTTTGCTGAAATTGCCTATCTGATCTTGAATGTCACCTAGCTTTTCCATTAGAGCCTTTAATATATAAATCATTGTTATTTTGTATATGCTGGGTTATAGATCTAACATCTGTGTCGTATATCAGAATTTGAGTCTCATATTTGCTTTGTCTCTTCAGACAGTATTTTCTTGTGTTTTGGTATGCCTCATAATTTTTTGTTGAAAGCTGAATTTGTGCTGTACAACAATAGATATTGAGATAAATATTTTTGGTTGCTAGGCCCTTAGTGTAGTGATTTGTGTTAGTTTAGTCAGGAGTTCAGCTATATTTGAAGTTTATTGTTGCTCTGGTTACCAAAGTTTTGATTTATTGTTGCTATGACTCCATGGCACCTAACAACAACAACAACAGTGCGTACCAGAGACTTCAGATTTCTCTGTTGATACTTTGTTTTTGTCTCTTCTCTTAGTTCTGGCTCTTCCCTTTGCTATCTGCATTTCTCTCTGCTGTATTTCATTGTTGGTCTTACTTGAGACTTATTAATATCCTGGTGAGGTGTTGGGTAGGAGTACATCTGCTGGTGTTCTGATTAACTCTTAATCTCTAGCACACACTGTGAATATGTGCCTCAGAAGTATGGACTTCAATAGTGTTTTTTCTTTTCCATGTATGTTGTTGTTGTTAAGTGCTGTCGAGTCCATTCCCACCCATTGTGACCCTGTATAGGGTGCCCATGGAGCCGCTGGTGAACTTGAACCACCAACCTTGCAATTCAAACGACTTTGCAGTCTGACACATTAGCCCACAACACCAAACCAGGACTCCACGTACAGAGCTCTATTATTTTATTTTTCTTACTCTTTTCACCTTCCCCAGCTCTGGTGAGTGTCCACTGGTGTCCTCAGATTACGGTTTTGAAAGCCCTTCTTCCTACCATTTGTGGTTGTTCCATAAAGGAGATTTGTTGTTGTTGTTGTTGTTAAGTACCATTGAGTTGGTTCTGACTCATAGCAACCCTGTATAGGGTTTCCGAGGAGCACCTGATGAATTTTGAACTGCTGACCTTGTGTTTCAAACTGACCTTGTGGTCCAGTGCTTATCCTACAGTGTTTTGTTCTTTTCACCCATCCAGAACCACTGGGGGTACTTTCTAAGGATTCTTCCCTATCCTGCCTGTGAGAGCCTAGATGAAAAGCTTGTAACAATGTGAGAATTCCTGTTTACACCTCACATAAATTTCACACTCACATCCTAGCCCACACTTGGCCTTTAGAAATCAGTTAAAATTTCTCATTTAATGTTTCAATTTACACGGAGTCATTAGATAGTGTAAATGTTTAATGTACTCACTACTAACCAAAACACTGGAAGGTTACCTTGGGAGAAAGACTTCTAAAATGAATCAAGCCACTGAAAAACTCATGGAGCACAGTTCTACACTGACACACATGGAGTCCCCATGAATCAGAATTGACTCTAGGCAGCTACTATCAGTGTATACTACCTGCTTACATGAAGTTCACCATAGTCTCCCCCAGGTAAGCAAATATTCTATACCAGTTTTTCTCTGTACGTTTGGGCTGGCCTTTTGCCTTGTGTTCTCTACTATCTGAAAAGGTTTTGAGTTGCTTAACTTTTTTTGGTTGTTGTTGTAAGTTTAAAGGTAATGTCTTTTCCTGCTTTTTTTGCATTTGCAAACTTAAGATACCTTAAGATACCAGCTACCACTGAGTATTAGCAGTTTTGGATACCTGTCCTTTCGTATATGTATACTTTGCAAAAGTTTACAACTAGTCTGTTGTTTGCCTATTCATTTGTTAAAATGTTATTTGTTTTTTTTAATGAGTGGAAGTTTTTATTTTATTTTATTTTTGATGAGTGGAAGTTTTTATTTTTATTTTTATGAAATAGTTTATGAATTGCCTGTGTTTCCTATATCCTATCCAAAAGATCTTTTTCTTCTCTTGAGGTCAAAAAGATCTCCCATACTTATATTACAAGCTTTAAAGTATTACTTTTATATGTAGAGGATCTTGCATTAAGGTTTCGAATGATGTGAGGTATTCTTGTTGTTATTGTTAAGTGGCATTGAGTCTGGTCCAACTCATAGCAACTCTGTATTGGGTTTCTGAGGAGTGGTTGGTGGGTTTGAATCATTGACCTTGCGATTAGCAGTTCAGTGCTTATCCTATAGTGTCACAACAGGATGTGATGCTTATTTTTGAAAATATGGATTGTCCTTGTTTCATCACAGTTTCTTGGAGGAATCTCTTTTTTGGTGCCCTTATCAAAAATAATTTGACTTCATCTGTGGGAGTATAATTTTGAGTTTGCCATTCTGTTCCACGGATGTATACATCTTTCCATTCACCAATACTACACTTTCTTGGCAGTGTAGATCTTAAATATTGTATATCTTAAAGTCAGGAGTCCTGGTGTGGTGCTGTAGTGATAAGCATTGGACTGCAAACCACACCAGCTGCAACTCCTTGGAAACCCTAGACAGGGTCGCTATGAGTCAGAACTGACTCGATGACACTGAACAACAACAACAAAATTAGAGTAAGTTTTTTCAAAAATATTATTTTGCATATTTTTCATGTGCATTCATATTTATGAGTATGTCAATTTCTACACCAACCTTGGTTAGACTTTTTTTTTTCTTAAATGTTTTATTGTGAATTATGTGATAGTTTACATGGGAGAACATTAGTTTTACATTCATTCTACCGTATATCATCTCATTGCCATGGTTACAATCCCCTCCATGCAATCTTTCCCCCGTACCCCCCAGGTCTTCAGCACACAG
>NW_006408677.1:1420312-1436529 GCF_000296735.1 Chrysochloris asiatica | reverse complement strand
ATCCATGTTATGCGGTGGCTTGCAGCTTCCTTGTTGTTCTTCAAGGTAGCATAGTATTCCATTGTGTGTATGTACCACAGTTTGTTTATCCATTTTTCAGTTGATGGGCTAGGTTAGACTTTTGATCAGTGTTGTATTGAGTTTGTAGATCAATTCTGGGGAAATTGGTAACACTATTGGATACCAAGGAGCTATGGTAGCGTAGTGGTGACGAGTTGGGCTGCTAACTTCAAGGTCAGCAGTTCAAAACTACCAGCTGTTCCACAGGAGAAAGATGAGGCTTTTTACTGCATAAAGATTTACAGCCTTGGAAACCCTGTACAGGGGTCGCTATGAGTTGGAACCGACTCCATGGCACATAACCGACTAACCAACCATTGGTACTAATCCATAAACATGGCATATCTCTTCATTTATTTAAGAGCCATTTCATTTTTAGCGGAAATGTTTTAAAGTTTTCATTGCATAGGTTTTGTATATGTTTTATTAAATTTATCCATAAATAATGTGTGCCTTTCGATAGCATTTAAACTGGTATTATTTAAAATTTTTATTTTACAATGATCTGTTGATTGTTAGTTTGTTTTTTGTTGAAATCTTTTTTATTCTGTGACACAACATAAATTCAGTTATTTGAATTGCATAGTCAAGTCACCGGTACTTTGCTGTATTGAAATAGAGACCATTTGATTTGCCCATTTGAGCATGTTACCCTGTGTTATTTATTGTTATTATTATTGCAGTGGCTAGGCCTTATGACAGCATGTTGAATAGAAATGAAGAGAGAGGATATTCAAGTCTATTTCTCAGCCTTAAGACTATAATGTTCAAGAATGATTGCAATGAATATGTTATTAGTTGTGTAAATGATCTCCAGCATATTTTCCAACTACTGATCCTTATTCTGTTTCCAACCTTTGCATTCCAGTTACCAGTTATTATCAGTACATCTTGATTGCATGTTTGATCAATTTCAGACTGAAGAAGTTGGTAGAATTCTTCAATTTCATCACTGGCTTTAGTGGGTTGTGCGTAAATTTGAGTAATAGTGATATAAACTGGTCTTCCTTGTAGGCATATGGCTATTATCCTAGCACAGACAGAGCTTTACTTCAAGGTATGTCTTAAAATGTTCTTTTGGGGAATGAATGCAATGCCATTTTTCTTCAATTTGTCATTTCCAGAATAGTAAACCATAAGATTGTCAGATTCAAAATGGCCAATACCAGTCCATTTCTGCTCCTTGGAACCCCTATCCAGGGTCGCTATGAGTCACACCTGCTTCTACTGCTAAACTAATGGTTTACCCTGTATAGGGTTTCTGAGGAGCAACTGGTGGGTTTCAGCCACTGATATTGTGATTAGCTGTCTGGTGCTTATCCTACCATACCACAGTTAATGGTTATTAATTCAATTGGAAAGTGGCAATATTCTTATATTCTTATTTTTCCATTTATTTGTTGAGTTACTATTAAAAAGAGACATTTCACCTCCAACTATTATTTTGTTATCAAGTGGCATATAATTCATATAGAAAAGGCAGGATAAATGTTTGATACTTCCTGTTTACTTATTTGTTTCTAAGATTTTCCCTTGAACTGGTTTCCTAATAGTCTTTGAAGATGACTAATTATTTTTACAAAATTATTATGAACTCTTGCACTTAAACATCCTTCATGGTTTTAGCCCGTTACATATATATTTTCATCACTGAAGCACAAGTGGTCTCATCTTTGGCTAATAGAAATGTCTTTAAGTTAACTCTTGAATCCTTTAATTTTAGTAGTCTTTGAAACTCCCTTGGTATATGGTATAACAAAATGTTTCTGGCTTATTTTGTACATTTTGTGCCACAGACTTGGACTCAGTCATTCTCCACACAACACTGGTTTCTAATCTCTCCCTCTATTATCACATACCATTTCCCCTGTATATCTCTTTGTCTTTTCTTCTTTTCTTATAAGGACATTTTTGTTAAGTACCATCAAGCCAATTCCAACTCAAAGAGACCCTGTATAGGGTTTCTGAGGAGCAGCTGGTGAGTTTGACCTGCCAACTTTGCCTGTGCTTATCCTATGGTGTCACACCAGGACTTCTTAAGGACATTAGTCATACGAATTTAGGTGTACTCACTCCCAAATAACCTCATCTTACCTAATTACATTCGCAAAGATTATTTTCAAATAATGTTACATTCTGAGGTTCCAGAAAGGACATGAACTTTTGAGGAACATTATTCAACACAGTACAGTGTATGACTCATCTCAAATAATTTTTATGTTTGGCATGAGGTAGAGAATGAGGCTTATTTTGCCCCCAAAGAATATCCAGTTATTCCAACCCCAATTAAAAAAATAAATTTTGTTTTCCTTCTTGGATAACTTTGGTACCTTGACTATCAAATGACCATAATCTATTCAAATGATTGATTTATCCTTATTTTAATATCACGTTGTCATAATTGTTTTGCCTTTCATAGTAAGTCTTGAATCAATTTTGTGACTTCCTACCAGATTAAAGCAGATTTAGTATAGCAAAGAAGGTTTTAACTAAATTATAATTAATGCTCCCATCTTCCTAATAATGATTCATTTGGAGTGAATCATTACTATTTACTATGGAAATTGCTTTAATTATATGTATAACTTGGGTCATAATTCTCAGAAATATTTGAACCTAGCAATAGGTAACACCTGCATCCAGGGCACTAGTTTAGCACTGCACAGTTCTAGAGGGTGACATTCACACAGGCATAGATAATAGACAAGTAAATAAATGCAAGAAAGACATTAGAAAAATAGACACAAATGTTAAGAAGGGAGATAATAGAAATGTGGTAAAAAGCAGGAGCTCATCATTTGCACAGCATCCTTTACATAGGTTTATTGTTAGTTGTCATTGAGTACATTCTGACTCATAGTGACCCCATTTGTGCAAAGTAGAATTGCTTTATAGGGTTTCCAAGGATCTGACATTTCAGAAGCAGATAATCAGGCTTGTCTTCCAAAGTACCTTTGCGTGGGTTTGAGCAACCAATAGAACAGTGCTTATCCCGCAGTGCCACACCAGGACTCAAAAGAGATGATATATATACCATAAACAAGGGGTCTGGTATTGAAGCAAATATTAACACAATTTAAAGGAACTGACTATCTATCTCATTATGTGTTCAAAAAACTAGAATGAATTCACTGAATTAATAGAACTTTGTTGTTGTTGTTGTTGTTAAGTGCCATAGAATTGGTTACAACTCCTGTATAGGGTTTCCGAAGAGCGGCTGGTGGGTGTAAACTGCCAACCTTATGGTTCGAAGTTCAGTGCTGATCCTATAGTGCCACACCAGTACTTCAGTGAAAAAAGAAAAAAAAACAAACACAAAACTTAACTCTCATACTTGGGCATACTTTTTACTCTAAATCAGGGGTGGGGAATGTGCAGCCCACAGGCTATATATTGTTGTTATGTGTCGCGGAGTTGGTTCCAATTCATAGTGACCCTGCACAGGGTTTCTGAGGCTGTTAATCTTTACAGGAGCAGAAAGCCTCATCTTTCTCCCGCGGAGCAGCTGGTAGTTTCCAACTGCTGACCTTGCTGTTCACAGCCCGATTCATAACCTCTAGGCTGCAAAATCATTTGGTCTGACCCTGCCAAGGCAACTGAAGTCAGGCTAGTTTTTAAGCTGATCATTTTGTGTAGTCCACGGATGTTGTTAAAAATATCCAAATGGCCCTTGGCAGAAAAACAAAACAAAACTTTCCTACCCTACTCTAAATCATGAATGCCTCTTTGAAACAGCAACTCACATTTTGTGTTGTTTTCATTGGGTCTTGTATCTGGTAGTCTTGTATCAAAGTCATTTTTGTTGACTTGTCTCCAGTTTTTCTTCTGAGAATTTTAGAGCCTTCAGACAACTCTGATTTTAGAATTGGCTAATCCAATGAGATATCATAAGCTTCAAGAAAGCAGTAATAGCAGAGAAGGCATTGCATTGCAGGCCTGACAACTGTGAAAAGGAGATGGAGAAGGAAGGATTAAGTAGGAAGTATGTCAGACTGCAGTGTTGTTCTAAGTAAGCTTTGGCCAAGCTAATTGTAATTCCTTTAGCCAAAGTCACTAGTTAGTGGAGTCTCTCTTCCTTCATGAATTTGTCTTTACTTGTATTTCTTGCTATCCTCAGTCATTGGTTATGAGCTGACTGGAGGAATCATGCCCTTTGTGCTAGCATGGTGGTAGAGCTAGAGCAGGGGTGGGGAACATCTTGCCAAGGCATTACATTACATTCCAGCCATCACATTAGGGATGAATTAATTAAATGTTTTACCAAATATAGCAGGTTAATTTTTAAGCTGATCATTTTGTATGGCCCAGGAACAATGTTATAAATTTTGGCAGAAAACAGGTTTCCCACCTCTGATCTAGAGGGACGGTAGCTTTGGGTTGTTAATAAATCATGCTCCTTGCAGCCAAAGATTTGAGTGGCACATTTCCATGGTTCCTGCAGTTCAATGTGCTGCACAGATCTATTTTTCCATGCTGGTTTGGTGAGCAATTCATCCAATGCCTCCTGTGGTCCTTTCTTCCAGAGAGGAAACTTAGAAGAGTTAGTGGGATGGACTATGGTTTCCCATTGTTGCAGTTACTTTTGGGCCCATCACCTTGCAAGGGTAATTAATTAATACTAATCAGGAAAAGGAGGTTGAGCTGCTTTCACCTAATGAGGTTAGGGAAGAATACTTGTGTAAATCAGTTGATTCACCTGTGTCCTACTACTCCCTTGCTCCATTGTAACTGTGAATGACCAACCGTAACGACTCCTATGAGGAGTATATACTTAGCAAAGGGTCAAGCAAGCCTCTAGGGAATGAAGATTTCCAAGAAAGCCACCAATACCTCTAGAGGTGAGAGCAGAGGGTGAGGGAAATTTGAAATGGCTAATGGAGGGGGGAGAAAATGAGTATCGCTATTTTAGACCCTGTGGATTTTCTGATGAGCAAAGCAAACTCTTTACCTTCATGAAGATTGTAGTCTATTGGGGAGACAGAGAATAAATATATATATATATATAGACCAGCAGTGATAAGTACTATGATAGTTTTGTTCTTTTCAATAGAGTAGACAGAGAAAAGCTCTCTGAAGAGAGAGTTCACATTTTAGCTAAAATATGAATGAATGGGTGAGCCAGCTACATGAATATCTGGAATGTGGGCATTGTAGGCATGGACAAGATTTAGGGCAAAAGCTAAAGCCTGAACACTGGTCACACGTTTGAGGCAGTCCAAGTAGGATAATGTAAAGAAATACAGTGAGAAGAGGTATCAGGGGAGTCCGGCATTGTGAGATATGGAAAAGATGAGTTCCAATTTTATCTAGCCAAACATATTCCATCATTTTAGCTCTAAGCATATTGTGTTAAACGCCTTGTTGCATTAAGTCTACTATGTTTATTCCATGTCTCTTATCCAAATGACTAGTCTCTTAGTTCACTTGGCATTTATGTCATATTAGCTTGCTGTAGCTCCTATAATTACCCTCTTTCAAGCAATACTGAAAATTTTCCATTTTGAATCATCTAAATGTCTTGCCACTTCCCATACTTGTAAATCAATTTCCCAACAATGGTTATGAAAACGTTTGCGTGAGCTTTCTGTTCCTTTTATGTGATGTGTTTGAACCTGAAAATGTGAATATATTCAACAATTAGGTTGCCTTCCTTTAGACTGGCTTTCAACACCTCTTTTTACTAGTTTGAAGACCACCTTCCTTGTTGGAGATGAAGGAAACAAAATGTTCCCCCAAATACCAATGCCTCCATTTTCTATGTTTTGCTTTTTAAAACATTTTCCCTCAAAAGCCTTAGTTTCCTGTAGGCTTTTAGCTTGCCTATGATAATTCTTACAAGTTTATTCATATTACTCGTTCGTACCTGTCTTTGTTCCCACTTTTTCCATTTTTTCACATGTTTTAAATGTCTTAGTGGATTAAAGTGTTCCCTGTGTTTACATGTCTCTCAATTTTCTTTCCCATTGAATTCTCATGATTATATGATGGAATTTTACTTTTTAAAAACTGCCCAGAATTATTATCCTTTTAGAGTCTTTGACCATGAAGTCCCAGTGAGAACTGCAGACTTTCAAAAATCAACTTTTTAAAACTTAAAGGCTATTCAGTTAACTGCTTAGCTTTCTCTTTCCCAGCTATTAACAACTCCAGTCTGACATTAAAGTATTATCCTTGTGCTCCTGTAACTGCTTTATGTCAAGCAGTTCAACTTTTTTTATTAAGCTTAAAAACCAGATTGCTTTTGTTGGAACAATCTGATTTCAATCATCTTCTTGACATCTTCCTAATTTCCTACTTAAAATAAAACAAACAAAAACATAGTGGTTCTCAACCTTGGATACATGTTAGAGTTAATTGGTCTAGGTTGGGTCCTCAATCAGTCAGATAGAGGACCATAGTGGAGGAGTCCTGGTGTTACACTGTAGGATATGCATTGAATTGCTAACTGAAAGGTTGGTGGTTCAAACCACCAGCCGCACCTCAGAAACCGTATGCAGAGTCACTATGGGTGACAACCAACTTGACGGCATTTAACAATAGCAATAACATTCTAGTGGAAAGGAGCACTGGTGGCTCTGTGGGTTAAGCACATGCTCCTAACCCCAAGGTCAGCAGTTCAAATCCACTAGCTGCTCAGTGGGGAGTACAGTGAGGCTGTACCCATAAAGATTTACAATCTCAGAAACCCAATGGAGCAGTTATATTCTGTCACTGGAATGACAGTGTTTTATTATTATTGTTGTTGTTGTTGTTATAGTTGAAATAGAGCCAAAGTGGTTAAGAACTCAAACCCACCAGCACTCCACAAAAGAAAGATGTGGTAGTCTGTTTCTGTAAAGATTATAGCTTTGTACAAACCCTCTGGGACACTTCTACTTTGTCGTTGAGGGTCACTGTGAGTCAGAGTCAACTCAACAGCACCAGTTCCTTCTAATAGAAAGGGAAACTGTATAGAACTTTCCCTGACAAGTGATGAGAAGAGCTTTTTATTTAAAAAAGCAAAACAAAACAACCAAAACTTAATCATATTCTTAATATTGGCTCCTACCAGAAGAAAGTGTTTTTCCACCCACTCTGCATCACTCAGCCTTTTTGTCTTCACTCCCCATCCTGTCTATGAAAGCTTTATTGTCTAGAAAAAGAAATCTTTGTACTTACAACCCAAATATATCTTGAAGGTTCTCACCAGAAGTGTCATTACTTTTTTTTCTAGATCAGCACTGTTTAAAACAAATATGAAGCACACAATATACATAATTTAAAATTGCGTAGTGATGACACTACAAAAGCATAAATAGGTGGAACTTGTCATTGTGACATTTTGTTTAATCCAACATTTCCCAAGTCTTGTCATTTCAACATGTAATCAAGATATGAATTATTAATGAGATATACTCTTTTTATGTATATTGTGTTTGAAACTGGGGGGCGTGTATTTAACATTTGCAGCACTTCTCAATTTGAACAAGTCAAATTTTAAGTGTTCACTAGGTACATGTGTTTAGTGGCTGCTATTTTGGACAGAGCAGGTCAAGATAAATCATTGTCCATATTATTTCTCTTTAAAATCTGCTATAGGAAATGTCTCTTGGCTGTTCTTTTATCACATTTCCTTCTTAACTGGAGTTATTCCTTCCTCTTTTTTCTCATTGTTGTTGTTAAGTGCCATTAAGTCTGTTCTGACCCATAGTGACCCTGCGTAGGGTTTCCAAGGAGCAGCTGGTGAGCTCGAACCGCCCGCTGACCTTGCAGTTCAAACTGACTTTGCAGTCCAGCGCATTAATCCACAGTGCCACACCAGGACTCCTTTTTCTCATAGCACTTGGTTTTATGTAGCTCTCACCATAGCATTTACTTCCTATTGCTTTCATTGCATGACATGTGTTTCTCCAACTAAATTCAAGGCCTCTGATGACAGGTTCATCATATTCATCTTTATGACATCTTCTATCCCTATCATTTTTTCATTGCTTTTGAGGCAGTACACCAAAATGTGCAACAGTTGCCGGGAAGTCAATTCCAACACATAGTGAGCCTGTGTGGGGCAGAGTGTCTTTCAAGGCTGTGACTTCTGGGAGGCAGATCTCCAAACCTATCTTTGGAGGTTCCTTTGGGTAGGTTTGAACTATCAACCTTTTAGTTAGTAATCCAGCACTTAATCATTTGCACCACCCAATGCATATAATAACTATTTATGGAATTGAATTGTATAGAAACCTTCTCTTGATGTGCTTTATTATTGCAGGGGGTGAGTAATTTAGGATTGTGGTCGGTACTACTTTAAAATAGAGAAACATTCTATTCTCAAAAAATGCAGTCAAAAGTCAGATACAGTTTACCATTTTGTCTACTCATGTATGTTTAGATCTTGTTCATCTCATGTATGTTTAGATCTTGTTCAGTGTCCTTGTGGTTTCTTGTCTGCAATATTTATTTCAGTCTGTTTGCATCAAATGCAGTGCTGATTTGAATTATGCTTGTGTATGATTATGCAGATAGTCTTTGATTTCTAACATTCTTTTGCTGACTGTTATATGGTTCTTAAAACTTTTCACCTCAACAATCTAGTATTTGCTCACTAAAATGGGCTGGCAATGGAACTAAGGTATAATCTTGTGTTAACAGCTTGATTAAATGGCAAATTGCTAGGTTGTTGCTGTTTGTATTGAAATAAAGGCTCATTGAATATATGCATATATATAAGACATATCCTGGAATTGTTTCTGCCTCTACAGCATTCTCCCCCCTCACATTCCCCATCTGTTTTGACAAATCATCTCTTTCTCACTTATGCCTCCATTGCTCTAAGATGGGGCTAAGTAAAGGACAGATTTTTATCATGACAGGAGCATAAAGTTACAATAGATTTTCAGTAGTGTATAAATTGAAACTGCTTTGAAAGTAATTGGGCTATTTGAGTGATGGGTATTGAAAAAGCACTGCCAGCTAAATTTACTATTAGAGGAAGTTATAAGTTTTCTAAATGTTAACTTGACAGTTATCAGCCTAGTACTTGGAACTAGAGCTATTGTGATTTGGGAGAGATGTTCATGGTGGTAGTAAAGTATTTCCCACCCCTAATTTGTGATTTTAAGGAGTCCTGGTAGTGTAACAGATTCCTTGGTGATCTGCTAAGTGCAAGATTAGTAGTTAGAATCTACCCGTCGCTCCTCAGGAGAAAGAGGAGGCTCTCTGCTCCCATAAAGATTTACAACCTCGGAAACCCTATAGGGTCTCTATGAGTTGGAACCAACTCACTGGCACACAGCCACCACCAGTAGCAATTTGTGATTTTATGTAATCATTCTTCCATTGTTGAAAATCCATTGTTTTTTTTCTTGTTGAATACAAGTCAACAACATGAATGAAAGCATTCCTACTGTTTGTGATTGCCTTAAACGATATCTTTCTTGATTTCTACTGGTGCTGTATGTAGGCTGAGCCCTAGGCTTCAAGGTTGGTTTGACCTGCAAGGTTGGTGGCAGATCTCTATACAGGATCATTATGAGTCGTCACCCACTCCACAGCACTTAACAACAACACCGGTGTTGGAAAATACCATGGGGCTTTCATGCAGAACACTTCCCTTACTGAAAATGGAAGCAGAGCTGCTAGTTTTTCTGCCTGTAAAATGAATGTCTTATTATCTAATTCTACCATGGAGTCCTGGTGTGGTGCTGTGGGATAATGCACTAGACCTTAAGGTCAGTTTGAACCCCAAAGTTGGTGGTTCAAACTCTCCAGTTGCTATGAGTCGAAACTGACTCGATGGCACTTAATAACAACAATAACCATGGCTACCAGAGTCCTAGTGTGGCACTGTAGAATACGCACTGGAATGCCGATTGCAAAGGTCAGTGGTTCAAACTTACTGGTCACTCTTTGGAAACCCTATAGTTATGAGTTGGAACCCACTTGATGGCACTTAACAACAACAGCAACCATGAATCCCAAGGAGCCTTGGTTACTCAATGGTTAGGTACTTGGCTGCTAACTGAATGGTTCTGTGGTTTGAACTCATTGGCCCCCCTTTGGAAGAAAAGACCTAAAGATCTACTTTTGTTGAGATTGTTGTCTTGGAAACCCTCATGGGACAGTTCTACTCTGTCACATGGGGTCTTTATGAGTAGGAATCTACTCATCAGCACAACAGACAACAGCAACAATGAATACCAGCTGCTGAGATGGTCAACCAAGAATTCTTTTAGAAATACACATAAAATACGGTCCACTCGGTGTAAGGGCATTCTCTCCTTGTTACCTTTTTGCCAGCAGACATCAGGAAGGCCTAGGTCATTTTAGTGCATTTTAACATTGGCATGGAGCCCTGGAGTTAGACTCACTGAGTCTTAAATGCACTTAGAACACTGATATTTGACTGCTTCATAGGAGACATTCCAGACATATTTATGCTCAACACATCTCTGAAGTTTTTATTCTTTATTTTCATGGTACCGTCGTCTTTTTGTTTGGTTCTTTTATCTCTGATGTCAGTACTTTTCCAAGGCCAAGTTAAAACAAATAACTACAGATATAAGTTCAGCTTGTACTAATCTCTTCACCTATCTGGAACCGTTTTCCTGCAATCCTGAGAAAGATGTTGAAACTCAGGATATGTCTGTACAGGCCTGGTAGAATGGCAAACTACAGTACTGTCAATAGTCAGTCCTTAAATAGCTTACCATAAAATCAAAGTTTACCCTCTCCATTTTTATTTGTCAGTATAGACATAACTGTGGTTAACTCTTTTGTCTGTAAGTAAATTATTCTGTATAGTGTTGTAAGTTTTCACTATATTAAAAAATAAATTATAACTTAAAATGGAATGGTTTTTATTGTATTACTCATGCTTATCACTCATGTTTGTTACTCGTGAATCACTAATTTGGGGTTGTAAGTTTTTCATGCTTTCTTCCAGGTAGATTATGTACTAGTGGATAAAACATGGCATTCGGAGGTAAAAGACACAAATCTAAATAGCTGTTCCAAGCTGGTCTGCTTGTCTTTGCTAGTGGGAATGTCTCACCTCAGAAGGTTCTGGATGGGATTCACGATTCCACATAAGGTCCTATACTCTGCAAAGGCTCCACAAAAGTTCTAGAACCCCTTTTAGGTATTCCAGTCAGTTATAGGCTGAAGACGGGCTTAAAACTTTTCTGTAATCATGTTTCACAACATTTCTTTCTATCCCACTCAAGTGTCTATTTTACAATAGTAGGCAAGGGAAACCAATATTCATAAGACAGTCAAGCATCTTAGAATTCTTTCCCCTCTTCAAACTATGCTTAGATTCCTGTATCACAGAGCCCTGTTGTTCCAAAGTTGATAATGCATCACTATTTACCTCTGTCCCACTAGGCCATGCAAAACTGTCTCAGTGTTCCCCTATCTATCTTGTTCTTCTACCTCCTCCCCCTTCTTGAATTGCTCTCCCCAGCACCCGAACTAAACCCCCCACTCCAACCCCACCATTGTAGTTATCTTATATTCCATTAACTCTTCCCTCCTATAATCTATCTGACCTTATCACCACCTAGATCTCTCTTCCTCTGTGTTTACCTTCTTTCACATTGTAATTGTTTTGATCATAGACTGACCTTCTGGATCCTCTGCTTTTATAATTTTATTCTGTTCTCGACTCTTCCATTTGTTAATTAAGTTCAGGGTGATGCTGCCATGTACGTCAATCTCTGGTTGTTGTCTGTTCTTATTGGTTATTCGTCGTTGGTTTTTCATCGCAGGGCTGGATTTGGAAAAATCTCTTAGCTTCTCTTTATCCTGGAATGTTTTAATTATACCATCATTGACAGCTTTGCTGGGCAGAGAATTCTTGGTTGGCAGTTTTGTTTTTGTTTTTTTTTCTTTCTTTCTTTCAGATTTTTATATATGTCTCCCCATTGCCTTCTTGCCTGCATGGTTTCTGCTGAGAGATCTGAGCTTAATCTGATTTGCTTGCTTTGTGTGTTACACTTCTCTTTTCCCTAGCTGCTTTCAGGATTCCATTCTTATTTTTTATTTTGGAGAGCTTGATTATGATATGTCTTGGTGATTTTCTTTTAGGGTCTGTCCTTCCTGGGGTTCGTTGAGCTTCTTGAATGCTTATCTTTTCACTTCTCAGGATGTTAGGGGAATTTTCTTCCAGAGCCTCTTCAGCTATCTCCTCTGTGGATTTGTGTGATTCTTCCTGTTCCAGAATGTGGATCATTCTTAAGTTATTCCTCATCATATTATCCAACATGAATCTTAGGTATTCTTCAGATTTTTTAAATACTTTTTTTTGTGCTTGCTCTTCTATCTTAGTAGTGTTGAGAGATTTATCTTCTAGCTCACTAGTTCTGGCTTCTATCTCTTCAGTTCTACTCCTTTACTTTTTAAGTGTATTGTCCATTTCTGATATTCTATTATTAATCTTTTGTACCTCTTTCTGTAAGTTTGTAATTGTTTCCAATACTTTATCTATCTTATTTGATTGCTCTTGTAGCATTTTCCTGACTTCTTCCCATTTTTCTCAACTCCATTGTATAGTGTTTTGATACATTTTATAATCATGTTTCTGAATTCCTTCTCAGGCATTTCCAAAGCCTGCCCATCTTCAAGTATGGAGTGTAGGTCCACTTCCAGCTCATTTGCCTCAGTCACTTTATCTCACTTCTAGACATGTGCTGTTAAGGTCATCTGTTTCTGTTTTGGGGGCTGTGACCTTAATACTTAGATGGGTGTGTATTTTTGTAATTTTTATGCTTTCTGATTGCTTCCAGGTAGATGTGATCAGGATATGGGCTTCCTTTTTTACTCTTCTTCCTGAGAAATTTCAAGATGTCACTGTTGGTTGTTGTGACATAACTCAGGATTTAATTTTCAGCCTGTTTTCTTTTTAGTCTGCCTGTCCTGCTCCACAATCCCCATTCAGGCCTTTTTTCCTAGTGAGAAACAGTTCAGGGCCAGCTGTGGCTGTTTTGTGCTGCTGTTTGGTTTTAAGTGCAAACTGTCTCTTTAAATTTCTAGGAGATCTGTGCACATGCGTAATAGAACCCTCCAGGGATGGGGATGGGGTGTCCATTCCCTCAGGCACCCCCTCTAGTCACCAGAATGGAGGTGCGCAGACAGTGAGAGACCAATGAACAGATAACAACAACAAAAAAAGAATGTCCACGCCTTTATCTCCGTGCGTGGTTCTATCAGGTGTGTCCGTGACTGCTCTGATACTTACTTCCCTGGCTTGGTCTCGCCCAACATGGTAGCTCCACGACCAGCTGAGCATCTTGGATTAGAAAACACTGGATTTCTTGCTTCTGCTACAAATTCCACTAACTGTAAGCCTTCCAACCTTCTAAATATCCCTTTATATGTGGTTCAGAGTTCTGTAACCGTCCCCTGAACCTGTTTGGTCTGATATTCTGTGTTGTTGCTGACGGAGCTCCTCACTGAACCTGAGCCACCATCTTGTTTGTTCTCCCACTTCAAACTCTTTAATGCATTTATTCTATATAAGTCATTAGTTATTTTTGTCAGGTTAGATATGAAAAGTACCAAATGAGTGTGTGTGCTTTATTTTATTGCTGAAAATATACATATCACCAAATTTCCTTACCAAAGATTCATATTAGAGATGAGTAATAATTACAGGTTAAGCAATTTATGGATAAGGGCTATCCATCTTTTCCCAAATCAAAGTAAATAAGGGCTTTCAGTTTGATTGAGGACATGGTTTCCTCAGATGCTTACAGCTTTAAAATCATTACTGAACTATTTGATCAAAGGTTCTATAGAAAAATCATGATCAAAGTGGGGAGAGCGGGGAGAATATAAAACAGAATTTCAGGTTCTTATGGAATCCAGAGTTTCTGGAAACATTGAAGCTGGATGAACCCCCAAAAGTATTGTCTTGAAATAATCTTTAAGCCTTAAGTTAAAAATATTTCCTGAAGTCTTCTTTCAAACAAACAGTTGTTTAGCTTAATTAATGAAGAATATCTGCCTTTAGCATTGTGTTCTTTTAAGAACTGTATATGCGATAACATTGACAATAGCAGCTGAAAAGATTAAATAGAAAGGTTGGAGGGCAGTGAGTTTGTGTTAATGAGGGAAGAACAATTCGGAAAAGGAGCATGAGAATAGTTGCACACCTCGAAGAATGTAATCGATGACACTGAACTATACATGTAGAGATTGATGAATTGGTATACAAGGATAAGTTTTAAAAAATATTGTTACTATGATTCCAGTTAATACATGTATGGGTTTATTCGACATAATAGGTGTTTAAAGATGTCAGTGTAAGCAGTGGATTCTTCCAGACAAGTTCTCTTTGCAATATACTTGTCTTCATCTCATTAGGGTACTATCAAAGAAAGGTCCAATCAAAACAGTGGCTTCTGAAGGGCTCTGCTGGGCCAGTAAAATTCAAGGCAGAGGCGTCAACTCAAAAGGTTATGATGACTTTTTTTTTTTTTTTGAGATTTCAAAGCGGTGATCTTGATAGGTGTTTTCCAAAAACATAGAACGATCACTGAAACTTAACTATGAAGAAGTTTCAAAAAAATTGAAAACTACGTTGGTAATAAAAAGACCAGGTTTGTACCAAGGAATGTTTTCCATCATGACAATACACACCTGCTCATTCATGGAGGATAGCAAGAGCTGTCCTCGGATAATTTCTTTAGGAAACCTTACCCCATCCATCCTACAGCCCTGATCTTGTCCCTTCAGACTTCTTTTTGTTTCCCAAACTCTAAGAACATTGAAAAGGAACACAATGTGAGTTCCTCTAGGATGCCAGAAGTGACATTTTGATGTGGTGTAAAGTGAAGAGCACAGAATTCATTTGGAAATGGAATTTCTTAAAGACATGAAAATACTGCTTTCAGATGGAGTATATGTCAAGAAACAATAGCTTCATTTTTAATCATTGTTTCTGTGATTTTGCCACTATACTTTTTCATTTACCCTTTTATATGAACTTACAGGCAGTCCCCAGGTTGCTAATGAGAATCTTTCATGAACATGTTTTGGGATTGAATTTGTAGGTAATTTGCAGTGAGTGCATATGCTTCCAATTTTGCCTCACTTTAGTTCAGGGGTGGGGAACATCTAGCCTGCAGGCTGGATGATGTTGTTGTCGTTGTTAGGTGCCATCGAGTTGGTACCGACCCATAGAGACCTTATACACAGGAGAATGAAACACTACCCGATCCTGGGCCAACCTCACTACTGTTGCCATGCTTGAGTCCATAGGTGCTGCCATTTGGCCAATCCATCTCATTGGAGGTCTTCCTCTTTTACTCTGACCCTCCACCTTACCAAACATGATATCCTTCTCCAGCGACTGGTCCCTCCTGACCATGAGAGAAGAAGTTTAGACATCTTGGCCTCTATAAGGAGCACTCTGGCTTCACTTCTTCCAAAACATATCTATTGGTTCTTTTGGCAGCCCATGGCACTTTCAGTATTCTCCTCCAACACCATAACTCAAAAGTGTCAATTCTTCTACGGTCTTCCTGATTCACTTTACAGCTTTCGCATGCATATGAGGTTATTGAAAATACCATGGCTTGGATCAGGTGCACCTTAGTCCTCAAAGTGACATCTTTGCTCTTCAACACTGTAAAAAGGTCTTGTGCAGCAGATTTTCCTAATGCAGTACGTCGTCTGATTTCTTGACTGTTGCTTCCGTGAGTGTTGATAATTGATCCAAGAAGAATGAAGTCCTTGACAACTACAGTCTTTTCTCTGTTGATAAGAATGTTGTTTATTGGTCCAGTGGCGGGCTGTATAAGGCTCACAAAATCATTTGATCTGGCTCTGCCAAGGCAACTGTAGTTCCAGCCATCATGTTGTTGTTAAGTGTCTTCAAATCAGTTTGACCTATAGCGACCCTGTATAGGGTTTCCGAAGAACAGCTGGTGAACTTGAACTGCTGACCTTTGTTGTTGTTGTTGTCAAGTGCCATCGAGTCGGAACCGACTCATAGCGACCCCATGCACAGCAGAACGAAACAATGTCCGATCCTGGGCCAACCTGCACTACTGCTGTCACACTTGACGCCATCAATGATGCCACCGGCAAATCCATCTCGTTAGGGGTCTTCCTCTTTTTCTCTGACCCTCCACCTTATCCAGCATGACATCCTTCTCCAGCGACTATTCCCTCCTGACAAT
>NW_006408677.1:1415944-1418985 GCF_000296735.1 Chrysochloris asiatica | reverse complement strand
ACTTCTAAGAAATCTGTACCTAGACCAAGACGCAGTTGTTCAAACAGAGCATGGGATCACTGAATGTTTTAAAATTGGGAAAGGTGTGCGACAAGGTTGTGCTGACCTTTATGGGTGAGTTAATTAAGTGTTTGGCCAAATATAGCAGGCTAATTTTTAAGTTGGTAATTTTGTATGGCCCGCAAAGGATGCTATAAATTTTGGTAGAAAAGTCTTCCCACCCCTGCTTTCATTCAAGAAAAGGCTTAAGTCCAGATTGGGGCCAGGGAAAGCAGAGACAAACAGTGAAAATTCCTCTGCCAAACCCCCCCCAAAAAAGTAGAGAAAGAGCCATCCCCAGAAAAACTGTGGAGCTTTGGCTCTTGTTTAAGGTTCTGGGTGCCAGTTTCCCATACCCATTGAGAAGAAATCTGCATGTGGAAGCAAAATACAGTGATTTCTCAATCGATCCAGCCACAGCAGCCAGCAGCCAAAAGTACTCAGGCCGGAGGGTGGGACCACAGCCAAGTGGAGGCAGCGACCCAGTGCTAGAAGCAGAGGAGCAGTGCCTCTGAAGAGAGAGGTGTGACCGATTTTTCATCTTTCACTTTTCACATATCTCTCCTCTTCACCCTGATTGCGCCCTCACTGCACAGCCCAGATGCCTTCAGGTGGGCAGGAGCGCACCCCCAAAAGTGTCCATCATTGCACCCACAGTTTTCCAAAGGCACAGAGAGGAAATCCACAGGCTGCTTCTTAAGACATTTTGACCCTGGGAACCAGCCCCAAAATTTACCTAGGCAGGATGTTTACACAGCAAAGGCCAGTGGACAGTGTCAATCAAAATTTTTATTTTTGTTTTTGATCGGTGGTTTCTGGCTCTCCTTTAATATTATTTCTGTCTTTTGGCCTCACTCTTCTGCCAGGGGTTGGAGCTTTGCCCCCTACCTTACCCAAGATGACAGCAACTGTGCCCATATAGCCAAGCTACGAGCATACCCTGTAGTACCCCAACATCTGGACAAGAGCCAAAGCCAGCTGCTAGACATTACACATAAAAAAGGGAAGCCTATCTCCAGATCATATCCATCAGGAGACGCCCAGCAAGCTTAACAACAAAGCAATATACATCCATTTAAGCATTAATAACTCACGTAACTGTTGAAAATGTCCAAGAAAACACAATTAAAGATACCAACACATGTCCAAAACCAGAAAAAACTTACACCCAGTGAAGTAGAAAACCTGAACAGACCCATAACTAAAGAAGAAATTGATCAGGTCATCAAAAAACTCCCAACCAAAAAAAGTCCAGGCCCAGATGGCTTCACTGATGAGTTCTACCAAACATTCAGGGAAGAATTGTCACCAATTCTATTCAAATTATTCCAGAATGTAGAATACATTTTATGAAGCAAGCGTAAACCTCATACCAAAACTAGGGAAGGACATCACTAAGAAAGAAAACTACAGACCAATATCCATTATGAACATAGACGTAAAAATTCTCAACAAAATCCTAGCCAGCAGAATACAGCAGCACATCAAATAGATAATACATCATGATCAAGTGGGAGTCATATCAGGGATGCAAGGATGGTTCAACATCAAAAAAATGATCAGAGTAATCCACCATATAAATAAGAAAAAAGAAAAGAACCGCATGATCATATCAATTGATGCAGAAAAGGCATTTGATTGATGCAGAAAAGGCATAAAATCCAACATCCCTTTCTGATAAAAACACTCAACAAAGTAGGATTTGAAGGGAAATTCCTCAACTTAATTAAAAACATATATACAAAACAAACAGTCTACATCACTCTCAATGGAGAGAAACTGATAGACTTCCCTCTGTGAACAGGAACCAAACAAAGATGCCCTTTGTCACCACTCCTATTCAGTATTGTGCTGGAGTCCTAACCAGAGCTATACAGCAAGATAAGGGAACCAAGGCATCCGAATTGGCAAAAAGGAAGTAAAACTCTCTCTATTTGCAGCCTATATGATCCTATATATAGACTATCCCAAAGAGTCAGTAAAAAGCTACTAGACCTCATTGGAGGATTCAGCAAAATGGTAGGGTATAGATCAACATCCAAATATCAGTTGGATTCCTCTATATCAATAATGACAGTGATGAAAAGGACATTAGGAAGACAATATCATTTACAATAGCCACCCAAAGGATGAAATATCTATGAATAAATATAACCAGAGAAACAAAGGACCAATATAAAGAAAACTACAGAACACTACTACAAGAAACCAAAAGAAACCTACAAAAATGGAAGAATATACCGTGCTCCTGGATAGGAAGACTTAACATTGTGAAGATGTCAATACTGCCCAAAGCAATTTACACATATAATGCAATCCCAATCCAGATTCCAATTACATTCTTCAAAGAGATGGAAAAAAACAATTACAAACTTTATATGGAAAGGAAAGAGACCAAGGATAAGCAAAGTCCTGCTTAAGGAGAACAGGGTGGGAAGCCTCTCACTCCCTGATTTCAAAATTTACTACATGGCTACAGTTGCCAAAACAGCCTGGTACTGGTATAATGAAAGATACATGGATCAAAGGAACAAAATTGAGAATCCAGAAATTAACCCATCCACATACAGCCAATTGATTTTCAACAAAGTACCTAAGTATACTGCATCTTCAACAGATGGTAATAGCAGAATTGGAAAGCGATATGCAAAAGACTGAAAAAAGACCTTTACCTCATGCCTTATACCAAAACCAATTCAGCATGGATTGAAGACCTAAATGTGAATCCTAGAATTACAAAGGTCATCAATGAAAAATACGAAAAAATGTGAGTGCTCAAATATAGGGCACACACAGACTACTAAACATTTTGAAATTTGCACAAACAAAAATAGACAAAATAGATCAATGGGACATACTAAAAATTAAAAACTTATGTGCATCAAAAGACTTCATCAAAAGAGTAAAAAGGGAGCCCACAGAATAGGAAAAAAATCTTTTGCAATGACACATCAGACAAGGGACTAATTTTCAAAATATACAGGAACTACAACTTCCTCAGA
>NW_006408677.1:1413254-1414682 GCF_000296735.1 Chrysochloris asiatica | reverse complement strand
GAGGAAGACCCCCAACAAGATGGATCAGCCAGGTGACATCATTGATGGCGTCAAGTGTGGCGGCAGTAGTGAGGTTGGCCCAGGATCGGACATTGATTCGTTCTGCTGTGCATGGGGTCGCTATGAGTCGGTTCCAACTCGATGGCACCTGACAACAACAACAACAACAACATGTTGAGAATATTATTGTTAGTACATACAACTTTTGTGAGCCAAACCTCTTTTATTTATCATAATGCTTTTTGCTTTAAAGTCCATTTTGAGTGAAATTAATATATCTTTGCCAGCTTTCCTTAATTATTATTTGCATAATACACCTTTTTCCATTATTTTCAACCTTTTCCGTATAACTTTGTTTTCGATGACTCTGATAAATTCCCTACATGTTGAAAATTGCTTTTTTTTCCTTTTGATGTCAGAAGATACTTGTATTTTTCCATAAGCATTTGTGACGCTGTAGGATAAGCACTGATCTGCAAAGTCGGTTTGAACTGCAAGGTGGGTGGTTCAAACTTAACCAGCCGCTCCTTGGAAACTATATACCAGGTTGCTATGAGTTGGAATCTAATCAATGTCATTTTGCAAAAACAACAGCTATCCTTTTATTAACAGGTTTTCCAAAGACAAAAACTTGTAAGACTCTGTAATGAATACTACTGTGTCTTTCTTTTTATACTAAATACTTGTTAGCATGTTACCATACTTTCTTTATATAGACATACTTGGGAGATAATTCAGGTTCAGTTCCAGACCACCACAATAAAATGAGTATCACAGTACAGCAAGTCACATATATGTATGTGCATGTATGTTGTTGTTACATGCCATCAAGTCGATTCTGATGCATAGTGACCATGTATATGGTTTCCGAGGAGCAGCTAGTGGGTTTGAACTACTGACCTTGTGGTTCTCATTCCAGTGCTGATCCTACAGCACCACACCAGGTATATAAAAATGTGTGTGTGTGTGTACATATATATGTTGCTGTTAAGTGCTGTCAGGTTGGTTCTGAATCATAGCAATCCTATATAGGGTTTCTCAAGGTGTAAATCTTCATGAGAGCAGAAAGCCTAATCTTTCTCCTACAGAGCGGCTGGAAGACTTTCAATGCCGACCTTGTGGTTCTCAATCCCTATACAGAACTACCATGCTTCCATATGTTGCTATTGTTCATTGTCATTGAGTTGTTTGTGACTCATAGTGACCTTGTATAGGGTTTCTGAGGCTTTACATGTTTGTGAGAGCAGAAAGCCTCATCTTTCTCCCATGGAGCAGCTAGTGAGCTCGAACCACTGACCTCATGGTTCTCAGTCCAGTCCTTATCTTATGGAGTCACCACACTCATAGCGACCCTACATAGAGTTTCTGAGGAGTGGCTGGTGGGTTTGAACTGCTGACCTTGTTGTTTAAATTGACCTTGCACTTGCG
>NW_006408677.1:1406068-1413154 GCF_000296735.1 Chrysochloris asiatica | reverse complement strand
GGCATCATTGATGGACTCGGGGGTGGCAGCGGTGGTGAGGTTGGCCCAGGATCGAACATTGTTTTGTTCTGCTGTGCATGGAGTCGCTATGAGTCGGTTCCGACTCGATGGCACCTGACAACAACAACAACAACAACACCTCTACAAGAAAGGGACAAATAACCCAATTAAAAAATGGGCACAGGACACGAACAGACACTTCACCAAGGAGGAGATCTGGGCAGTCAACCAACATATGAAGAAATGTTCACGATCACTAGCCATTAGAGAGATGCAAATCAAAGCAACAAAGAAATATCATATCACACCAGCAATAATAGCAAAGATCAAAAAAGTAGAGGACAATAAGTGTTGGCGAGGATGTGGAGAGACTGGAACCCTCCTACATTTCTTGTGGTATTGTAAAATGGTCCAACAACTTTGGAAAACAATATGGCACTTCCTCAGAAGGTTGTAAATAGAGATACCTTATGATCCATCATTCCTCTACTTTGTATTTATCCACAAGAAATACGAGCCATAACGTGAGTAGATACATGCACACCAATGTTCAGAGCAGCACTATTTACAGTTGCAAAAAGATGGAGACAGCCTAAGTGCCCATCTATGGAAGAATGGATAAACTGTGGTACATACACACAATGGAATACTACGCTACCCTGAAGAATAACAAGGAAGCAGCAAGCCACCGCATAACATGGATGAACCTTGAGGACATTATGCTGAGTGAAATCAGTCAGTCACAAAAGGAGAAATACAGCATAGAGCCATTATTTTAAAATATTAAGAAAAAGCACCCACACTAAAAAGGGGAAAAATTAATCTTTTATTTTTTTAATTTTATTATTTTTGTTGTTGGTGGTTACCAGGGTGCATGGGGTGGGGTGAGGGGGAGGGAGGGGAAGGTGGAGCACAGGGTAGGGAATAGGCCCAGGATAGTGGAACACAGGGTATGGAATAGACACAGGATAGTTTGGTGCTGGGAGAGGAGGCAATACACTAGAAGGGGAAGGAGAAAGGAAAAATAAGGTGGATGGGAGAATAGCTAGGCAGGTTTACATGGGCTAAATGGGACAGAGATAAATAACAATCTAAGCACAAACATGGAACAACAGGGCTCGTGGATACAATGATTGAGGCATGGTTTGAATGGGTAAAAGTGAGGAAATGATGTTAAGATATTTGACTGTCTGTTGAATCTTGGTTTCCCTTGCCTACTATTGTAAAATAGACACTTGAAGGTGAGAGAGAGAAATAGTCAGAAACATCACCATAGAAAGTTTGTAAGTCTGTCTTCAGCCTATAACAGATTGTTGTTGTTGTTGTGTGCCGTGAAGTTGGTTCCGACTCATAGTGACCCTGCACAGGGTTTCCGAGGCTGTTAATCTTTACTGGAGCAGAACACCTCATCTTTCTCCCGCGGAGCAGCTGGTAGTTTCGAACTGCTGACCTTGCGGTTTGCAGCCAGATTCGTAACCACTACGCTACCAGTGCTCGGAATACCTAAAATGGGCCTAGAACTTGCCCAATGAAGGAGGCTCCCTGCAGAGCCTTTGCACTGCACAAGACCATAGGTGGAATCCTGATCCTCATCCAGAATCTTCTGAGGTGGGATATTCCTACGTGAAAGGACAAGCAGACCAGTCTGGAGCAGCTAGAAGAACAGAAGATACATCTTGAAAGAAAGATCAGCAGAAAAACAAACAAACAATAACAGCAGTCCAAATGACTACTACAAGAACAAGCAAGTTGTTACCCAGAAAGCCATCAAGGCAAGTGGTCAGGTCCTCTCAAGGCAAATCCCCTTCCAAGACTGAAACGCAAATGGAATAGACTAGCAGGCATATGGTCCTGCTGCTGACCGCGTTGTTCACCGATAAGGGGAAGAGGGGGAAAATCAGCAATGAAGTTGTGAACTAAGTCCGACCACATTCAATAGACTCCTATTAACCTGGATTGAGACCTGGTTAACCAGCAGTGTGACGAGACCTGGGGACTCCTCAGCCCAGGGCAGGGACATTGCCCCAGAGGACTTGAACTGAATGTGAAGCATCCAGCTGATATAAAGTGAAGGGGGATGTACAAGAATATCCACACTTGTAGATAGTACCCATTTGACCTGGCATCAATGGCTGGATGATCAGAACACGACTAGAGGAAGAAAGAAGAGGGGGGAAATAAAGGAGTAACCCACTATAAGTGGATGAACTTGACCTATGCTTGTGGATACAATATGACAAAGGAGCACACAAATCTCTACAGTGAGGATCAGTCCCACCCCCTTGGTACACAGTGCCAACAGGGATGAGGAACTTACACATTGGCTACCCAAAATGGGGGGACTACAAAGGCAAGAAATGACTGGCTTTCAATAGGGAACCTAGCTCTAGAGGATATGGGGGAAAGGTAGAATCTCCATTTAATTGTTTCCAACCTGCCTGGATGGAGTTGATAAAATATTCATAATGCTTTATGTTCAGTATCAACTCAAAGGCAATGGGGTTTTTTTGCTCATTTGTTAGTTGTTTTGATTTTTAGTAGATAAAAGAACAGTTTCCCTGATAGCTGATGTCTTCAAATCTTTGGGCGTATTTTGGTCAATGTGAATTTATGAGTATACTTATGCCTTTCGTAGGCTTCTCACTTCCTTTCCCCAGCCTTCCATCAGCAGCAGCACCCCTCTCCCAGTATAATTAAAAAAAAAAAAATACATGTAGAATATTGATTGTGTTGTTTCTGGTTTTCTTGTTAGGTTTGGGAGTTCTTTATATATTCTGGATATTAGACCCTTAATTTACATATGGTTCGAAAAAAAATATTCTCTAGTCTCTCGGTTGTTCTTCCCTTTAATAAATACTATTAATGTACAGGAGCTCTGGTAGCATAGTGGTTATGAATCGGGCTGCAAACCGCAAGGTCAGCAGTTTGAAACTACCAGCTGCTCTGCGGGAGAAAACTGAGGCTTTCTGCTCCCGTAAAGATTTACAGCCTCGGAAACCCTGTACAGGGTCTCTATGGGTCGGAACCGACTTGATGGCACTTAACAACAACAACAATTAATGTACAGAATTTTCAGTTTTGTTGAGGCCCCATTCATTTTGTCTTTTGCTGCTTGTGCTTTTGGTACCATATATAAGAATCTGTTGTGGAAGACGAGTTCCCAAAGCATGGCCCCTATATTTTGTTCAAAGAGTTTTCTGGGTTTTAGGTTGTACATGTAGGTCCTTGATATATTTAGAGTTAGTTTTTGTATATGGCATAGAGTGTGCATTTTCATTTTTTGCATGTAGACATCCAATTGTGTCAGCACCATTTATTCTTTCCCCTATTTTATAGATTTAGCATCCTTGTTAAAGATTAATTGACTATATGTCTGCACTTATCTCTGAATTCTCAATTCTGTTCCATTGCGCTAGATGTCTATCATTGGACTAGTACCAAACTGTTTTGATTACTGTAGCATTATAATATATTTCGAGATTAGAATGTCTGAATCCTACTCTCTTCTTTTTCGAGATTGGTTTAACTATTCTGAATATTCTGCAGTTCCATATGAATTTGAGAATTGACTTTCCTAAATTTGCAAATAATAAATCATTCACAAAAGGATGCTAAGATCTCCATAATAGTGTATAATCTCCCTAATTTGAAATACCTGAAATAGGAAACTGTATAGTGTTCAGAAATTAATGGTGGTTAACTGGGCATGAGGGGAGGGGAAGTCACTGTTTAGGAAGCATTGAGTTTTTGTTTATGATGATGGTAAATTTAGTGGCAGATTCTGGTGATGGTTATACAACTTGAGTGATATAATTAATATTACTGAATTGTATATGTGAGGAATATTGATTTGGCAAATGTCATGTTATCTTTATTATTACAACGATAAAAATGCATGGTGCTTGGTGGTTATGTGCCTTGGAGTCGGTTCCGACTCATAGCGACCCTGAGGAGGGTTTCCGAGGCTGTAACTCTTTATGTGAGCAGAGAGCCTCATCTTTCTCCCACGGAACCACTGGTAGTTTCGAACTGCTGACTGTGAGATTAGCAGCCTGACTCGTAACCACTATGCTACTTGAAAATGAAAAGAGTATCTTCATTCTTTAGTTATCTTAAAATTGTACTTTTTAAATGAAAGAAACACATTAACTATGTTAGTATTGGTGAGTTATATGCTGAAGTCATGTTTTAATGAGTCTCCTAATATTTTTAGTTTTTGGTTTGTATAAAGTGATTGCTGCTGCTTTGGTTAAAAGGCTTTCAAACTGATTAATGTGTTCATCTATAATTTAATTTTTACAAAATGCTTTCATGATAGCAATAAGATGATATTTCCTCTCTGTTGAAATATATTGGCTTTTGCTCAGAATTTGAAAGTAAATGATAAACTAATTCTAGCCCCGACTCTATTGTTCATTCTCCATGTCATCTTAGAGAAATCACTGGCCCCTTTTTGGGCCTCAATTTCTTCATGTCTATAATGAGAAGGTTTGATTAGGTAATTTCTACGACCTGTTTCAACTCTGCTAACATTCTTCAATATCTCTTTATGGATTTTTTATAAGAAATCACAGGGATATAACAAAGGTATCAAAGTTTCATCCTTGCACTGTGAAGGAATGCTTAATTCATGTCTCCCAAAATGGAAGACTTGTGTTAAGGGTAACTAGGTGGAAGATGACTTCTGTATTGATGTGTTATATTTAAAGTAATATTCTCCAAGAGAATATTTAAAGTAATATTCTCGAAGACTTTTTCATCTGAGACTCAGAGAAGTGGTCATTGGGTGGTAACACCATAGTATTATATTGTACCTACATGGCTTAAATAGTACAAGTTTCATTACTTTTTACAGTAATGAAAAAATAATTCTATCCCTATCTTTTTGGCTTCGTGGATCACTTCCCAAAGTGCAAAAACTTGTTATTTTTTGCTTTACCAATACATTTTCTATATACTTCCTTCTGTGAAAGGTGAAAGTCTCTTTCTCCTACCACCTCTGTTTCTCTTTTTCCATCCTTTCAATATGTTACACTGTTTGTTTGTTTGTTTGTTTGTTTGTTTGTTTTCAGTTAAACCAATGAGTAGTACATACATTGTTTGTGAATCTGTGAATATTATGAATATATTCCCTATTGTAAAGTGAGGTAAAATAATTATAATTATTTTCTTGTATAGATTTTGCCCTGAAGTCTCTAATCACATTTCTTTTATTATCGTAATTGTACAGAAAGGATCAACATGATTTCACTCCCCAGAATGTGCATATGGTTCCAGTCATCAGATTTCTACTTTTCTATCCTCTTTGTCAAGTTCCCTCAAGAATACTGCCGAATAGACAGATGCCAAAACACAAGTTTGGGTAGTCCCCACAATACTCAAGCCTTCTAAGCTGCTGGCCACCATTTTGGGGCTATTTTCCCATTACCACTTCAAGCTCTGGAAACCACACAACTCCCTTACTTTCTGACCCGAAACAACTCACAGACTTCACAGAGAGCATGCCATACTTTACACTACAGATTTATTGAAGCCAAACGGATAAAATGAAGAGACACATAGTGGAAGGTCTGGGAAGGTTCTCAGTGCAGAACCTCCACTTCCCACCGGAGAGCAAATGTTTTCTTCAATCGGGAAGTTCTTTGAGCTTTAGTTTTCAGGACTTTTTTTTTTTTTTTTTTTTGGCCAGTCACATATGATAGGACTATATGATTTAGCAATCATGCCCATGCCTTCTGGCCTATATGATTTAGCAAACATGCCTTCTGAGACTAGCTGATTGACCTTCCTAGTGAATCTTTTGTTGTAGAGTAAACACTGGGCTGCTAACTGTAGGGTCAGTGGTTCAGACCTCCCAGTCGCTCCTTAGACGCCCTTTACTGGGTTGCTATGAATCGGAACTGATTCAACAGAACTAAAAAAAAAAACAAAACAAAAAACAAAGAACTCCCATCATCAGCACAAATTCTCAGGTGGCGTAGAAGTCTCAGAACAAGGTACCTCAATTACTGAAATGGTTATTAATTTGTAACTGAGTACAAAGGCCACCTTACTTTAGTAAAATTTGATCCTTTATCCCATGGTATTCTTTTCTTCTTTTTTTTTCTTCCAAAAAGCCCATTCACGTTTAATTCCCTTACTTTTTCCCTGCAAGATCATACTGGGACACCACTATTAAGTGATATCTTTTTAAATTTTCTTTGTGGTGTGGCATTAGACTGCTGACAACAAGGTCGGCTGTTAAAACCCTCTAGTCACTCTTTGGAAACCCTATACAGAGTTGCTGTGAATCAAGACCGACTCCAAGGCATTTTACAGCAACAATATATAAATATTGATTGTATATCCAGAAACTTTGCTAAACTTACTGATTCTAATTCATGTGTTTATTCTCTGTTGACTTTTCTGTTTATGCAATTAACATCATCTGTATATTGGCTCTCTCTTTCCCAACATGTTTCTTTCTTACCAGAAATAGCTAGGTCATAGGATAAATCCAACTTTATCATATCTTATTTTGAGTTTTGCACCTACAAGTATATTCATCAGCAAAACTGGCCTGTGATTTTCCTTTTATACTCAGCCTCATTGGGAATAGTAACAAGGTTATGCAAGCTTTATAAAATGAGTTGGCACATACTCCCTTCTATTCTGTTCTTTGGAAGACTTGGTTATATTTAAATATTTGTTCTAGCTTAATTGAATTATGGTCAGAGATCATGTTCTGCATCATTACCATCCCTTGAGATTTGTTTAGACTAGCTTTAAGGCACTGTGTAGCACTAGTTTTTATAAATATCCTGAGTGTGTCTGATAGAAATAAAGTAAGTTCTTCATTGGATGGGTATACTGTTTTATATATGTCCATTAGAATAAGTTTGTTAATCACATTCAAATCTTTTTACGTACTTGCAGATTATATTAAGGAGCTCTGATAGCATAGTGGCTATGAGTCAGGCTGCTAACCTCAAGGTCAGCAGTTCGAAACTGCCAACCTTCCATGGGAGAAAGATGAGGCTTTCTGCTCCCATGAAGATTTTTTTTTTTTTCTCTTCTCCATTTATCATGATGTTCTTTTTTTTTTTT
>NW_006408677.1:1391001-1399738 GCF_000296735.1 Chrysochloris asiatica | reverse complement strand
TTTTTTTTTTCTTAAACTTTTCATTGTGAACTGAGCAAAGGTTTACAGAGCAGATCATCAGTTTGACATTCAATAGATCATACACTTTGTTTCACCTCAATGATTACAATCCTCTCCATGCAACAACAGTGATCCCACTTCCTCCCTTTAATTGCTGTTCTAGTCCACCCTCCTTCCCATCCTTTCTCAACTTTGTTCTAGGTAAATGTTGTCCTTTTGATCTTGAGCGACTGTGTATTCCAAGATGGCCTTACCTTACTAGTATTGTTGTACCCCCTATATACCTGTCGATTGCTTGATTGAAAATAGGACTATGAGTTATATTCCAGACCTGAAGGGTGGTCAAAGGTCATAGTCTCAGGGTCCTCTAGTCTCTTGCTGACTAGTAAGCCTAGTCTTTTGTTATATATATATATAATTTTGAGTTTTGTTCCACATTTTCTGCCACTGTATCCAAGACCTGAAATAGATCTGAAATGTATCCAAGACCTGAAAT
Organism: Chrysochloris asiatica; assembly: GCF_000296735.1. NCBI lineage: Eukaryota > Metazoa > Chordata > Mammalia > Afrosoricida > Chrysochloridae > Chrysochloris > Chrysochloris asiatica. Next base: position 1,399,242 of record NW_006408677.1, on the reverse strand, counting down.
GGTTCTGAAATGTGATCCATTTCAGAGCAATTGGTAGTGGTAGCTGGGCACCATCTAGTTCTTCAGGTCTCAGAGTCCTGATGACTGATGTTCACCTGCTCCATTAGCCCATTGAACTAGTTGATTCCAAACATCAATTCTTAACACTCTTCCTTCATCTGTACATGGAGAGGCCAGTAGCTGCACTTTAGAAGGCCACTCATGAGCTTTAAAGATCCTAGACTCTACTCACCAAAGTAGGATGTAGAATGTTGTCTTTGTGGACAGTTGACCATGCCAGTTGATCTTGGTGTTCCCTAAGACAATGGTCCTGAGCCCCATGCCCAGCAACTCAATAGCCTTAAGATGTTGGGGATAATATCTAAGAAGTTTTCATCATTTTGCCTGCTATATGTTCCACCACATCCATAGTTGTGTTTGCAGGAAAGGTAAATACCCATGTACAAATATCCTCTTTAAAACCCTTACATATCTGTGGATATATTCCTACTCTCCCTCCCATACCCTTTCAGTCTGTGTATCTGTCCATGTACACTGTTATTACAAGATTGTATACATAACATTGTTTATTTCTGTCCCCTTTAACTCTTGCATACCTCCCTGTGTCATCATCACCTGTCTTAAGAATTCTTTTGCCAGCCTCCCCCTTCTTTTTACGAAAGTGTCATACCGTTTTCATCGTTTATGCTATCTAAGGAAGGTATTTGAAATGAACAAATTATTGATTTCGCAGATTTTTTATCATGTGATCTCCAGCATCATTTCTAGCACCAAAGCCATATTTTCCAACTACTGATCCTTCCTCTTTGTTCCCAACCTTTGCATTCCAATCACAAGTAATGATCAATCTTGATTGCATGTTTGATCAATTTCAGATTGAGGAAGTTGGTAGAATTCTTCTATTTCATCCTCACTGGCTTTAGTGGTTGGTGCATAAATTTGAATAATAGTGGTATTGACTGGTCCTCCCTGTAGGTGCATGGATATTATCCTATCACAGACAGCGTTGTACCTCATGACTGATCTGGATATGTTCTTTTTGATGATGAATGCAACACCGTTTCTCTTCAATTTGTCATTCCTGGCATAGTAAACCATGTGGTTGTCAGATTCAAAATGGCCAATATCAGTCCAATTTCAGCTCACTAATGCCTAAGATATCAATGTTTATGCGTTCCATTTCATTTTTGACAGTTTCCAATTTTCCTAGATTCATACTTTGCACATTTCACGTTCTGATTATTAATGGATGTTTACAGCTGTTTCTCTTCATTTTGAGTTGTGCACCATGGCACTATGGGTTAACGGGCCAGGCTGCAAAGCTGTTTGAACTGCAAGGTTGGCGGTTCAAGCTCACCAGCAGCTCGTCAGAAACCCTATACAGGGTCACAATGGGTCGGAACCGACTCGACGGCACTTCCAACAATTATCAGCAAATGAAGGTCCCAAGGGCTTTATTCCCACGGGTTTTACTCGTTCGCGTCATAACGGTCAACTCTACTTTGAGGAGGCAGCTCTTCCCCAGTCACATTTTGAGTGTCTTCCAACCCAAGGGGCTCATTTTCCGGCACTATATCTGACAGTGTTTCTCTACTATTCATAAGGTTTTCAGTGACTAAATATTCAGAAGTAGTTCATCTCTCCTTTCTAGTCTGTCTTCGTCTGGAAGCACATCTGAAAGTGTTCCACCGTGGGTCACCCTGCTGGTATTTAAAATTGAAATAAAGATTGAAGTTGTCAAGACTTCATTCTTGGATCAAGCATCAACTCTCATGGAAGCAGCTGTCACGAAATCAAACAACGTATTGCATTAGGCAAATCTGCTACACAAGACCTTTTTAAAGTGTTGAAGAGCAAAGATGTCAACTTGAAGACTAAGGTGCACCTGACCCAAGCCATGGTATTTTCAGTAACCTCAGATGCATGTAAAAACTGGACAGTGAATAAGGAAGACCGTAGAAAAATTGATGCATTTGAGTTATGGTGTTGGAGGAGAATATTGGAAGTGCCATGGGCTGCCAAAAGAACCAACAGATCTTTGTTGGAAGAAGTGCAGCCAGAGTGCTCCTTGGAGGCCAAGATGGCCAAACTTCATCTCTTATACCCCGGACATATTATCCAGAGGGAGCAGTCCCTGGAGAAGGATATTATATTTGGTTAAGGTATAGGGTCAGAGAAAAAGAGGAAGACCCCCAGTGAGAAGGATTGGACAGGCGGGAGCATAAATGGGCTCAAGCGTGGCAACAATTGTGAAGTTGGTCCAGAACCGGGCAGTGTTTTGTTCTGTTGTGCATAAGGTCGCTGTGAGTTGGTACCAACTCAATGGCACCTAACAACAACAACAACAACAACAACATACCGTTTTCATAGTGGTTCCACTATTTTAGAGTCCCACAAGCAATGTAAGAGGATTCCAGTCTCTCCACCCACTTGCCAGCATTTGTTGTTTTGAACTTTGCTATTAATACTGGGGTGAGATGGTATCTCATTGTAGTTTTTACTTGCATATTTCTAATGGCTAATGATCACTAATAGTCTTCATATGTTTGTTGGCCTCTTGAAGGTCTTCTTTGGTGAAGTGTCTGTTCATGTCCTCTTCCCATTTTTTTTGACTGGTTGTTTGTCTTTTTCTTGTTGAGGTGTTGTAATTTTCTGTAAGTTTCTATAATCTCTAAGATGAGTTCCCAATCTGTGAGCTCCCTTTTGGTGAAATGTTTTAATGCACGTAAATGTTTAATTTTTAGGTGGTCCGTTTAATCTATTTTGTCTTCTATTGTTTGTGTGTTTTTAATTATGTTTGACAGTATATGTATATCATGTATAAGATCCCTTAAGTTTGTTTCTAAGTAAGTTTTCATTGATGATCTTTATTGTTCTAGGTTTTACATTTAGGTCTTTAATCAACATTGAATTTGTTTTTGTCTGTGTTGTGAGATGTTGGCCTTGTTCCCTTCTTTTGCAAATGGATTTCCAGTTCTGCAAGACTATCTCTTCCCTTTCTAATGTGTTTTGTCTCTTTGTCAAAGATCAGCTGACTGTATGTGGATGGTTTTACTTCTGGGTTCTCTATTCTATTCCATTGATCTATATACTAGTTGTACTAGTACCAGGCTGTTTTGACCACAGCGACTGTGTAGTAGATTTTGACATCAGTAAATAAGAGGCTGCCAACTTTGTTCTTCTTCTAGTGTAATTCTTTGCTTACCCATGGTCTCTTTCCTTTTTAGATAAAGTTAGTGATCAGTTTTCCCATGTCTTCAAAGAATGATGTTAGAATCTGGATTGGGATTGCATTATAGCTACAGATTGCTTTGGGTAGTGTTGACATTTTCACAATGTTAAGTCTTCCTGTCCATAAGCATGGTATATTCTTCCATTATTGCAGTGATATTTTGTAGATTTTTGTGTGTGTGTATAAGTCTTTTGTTTATCTGGTTAGATTTATTTCCAACTATTTCGTCTTTTGTGGGGCTATTGTAAATGGTACTTGTTTCCTGATTTCCTTTCCATAGCTGTCTTTATTAGTGTAGAGGAAGCCAGTTGATTTTTTTGTATACTGATCTTGTACCCTCCCACTTTGATGAATCTTCTTATGGGTTCCAATAATTTTATATTTAATTTCTTGATAATAAATTAGAAACATCATGACATGTTATACTATAGCCTTAATACCTCAGCTTGCATCACCTAAGAAAAAGGACATTATCCTTTATAAACATGATATCATTATCACATCTAAGAAAATTCACAATTTAAAAGTGGCAATTAATATTCAAGTCATATTTGAATTTTCCTAATGGTACTAAAATGTATTTCATAGCTGTTTATGTATTTCCTTCATTCTTTTAAAGTTTAAAAAATATGGGATATGCTAGGGGAATTTTTTTCATTGGATTCACGTGTCTCTGCACATCTTGAGAAGAGAAGCACTATCTATTGCTATGTTCTGGACTATGTTTATTTTCAAGGTTGTTTGTATAGTGAATAGCTTGAAAAAAGAATGATAACATCTCCCTCTGGAAGGAAGCACAGTTATATTTACTGTCTTTTATAATGAAGATACATATCCGTCTAGGGCAAAGGTCATGCATGCTTATTTCCCATTATAAAAGATCTGGACTCCCTGAGCTCCAAGTTTCTCTCCTGTAACAGCTACCACATCTGGAGGCATTGCACAGTCTTCACATCATCCTGTAGAAATTAGGGCTCAAGAAACCAGCTGTTGCTCTGAGAAGTAAACTGCCTATTGTCTCTGATTAAGAAGTCTTGAATCTTCTGCCAGTATCCATAAAACTGGCAGGCTAAATTATTGATTGCTAGTAGGGAAAAATTTTATAACCTTGACAGTTCTTGGCAGGGTGTTCTTTTTATATATTAATACAGAAATTAAAATTATCATTATATTTTATGACACTGATTTTTAACAGCTTTATTGATTTGTAGATTACATACTATACAGTTCATCCTTTTAAAGTATACAATTCTGTAGTTTTTAGCATACTCACAGATTTGTATATCTATCTCCAAAATCAGTTTTAGAATATTTGTATCATTCCCAAATATCCTAACATCCCTTAGGCATTACTCTTCATTTCTCCCGAATCCTCAGTACTTGTTACTGTTTTAGGTGCCATTGAGAAAAGAAACAAGTGCAAGTATCCATTACTAATTGAAATGTGGAATTGTTGTTGTCGTCAAGTGCCATCGAGTTGGTTCCAACTCACAGCAACCTTGTATAGGGTTTCTGAGGAGTGACTGATGAGCTTGAAAGACCAAACTCGTGGTTCAAACCGACATTGCAGTCCAGCACATTAACCCACAGTGCCACACCAAAACATGGAATTATGAAGTATGAATCTAGGAAATCTGAAAGTTGTCAGAGATTAAATTGAATGCATAAGGATCAACAACATCTTTTGTTGCGCTGAAATAGACAGGTCTAAGGCATTTTCAATCAGATAGTCATATACTATCTGTGCTGGTAATGAAAAATTCAAGAGTAATGGTGTCCCATTCGTCATCAAAAAGAATATTTCAGGATCTATTTTGAAGTACAGTGCTGCCAGTGATAGGACAGTATCCACACACCTACAAGAAAGACCATTTAATATTACTATTATTTAGATTTTCTCACAAACCACTAAAGTCAAAGATGAAGAAATTGAATAATTCTACTACCCTGGGACCATCAAGGGAGAAGAGCGGAGAGCGGGACACTACCCAGAGAAGCAGTGATGCCTGAGATGGAGGCAGAGACAATGATGTGGAGAGATGGAGCGGTTGGGGACTTTAGACACAGAGAGGGAGAGGGGTTGTGTGCTGACAACCCAGGGGCAGGCTTGTAGGGTATACCCTTTGGTTGGCTGATGATGCGTGGAAGGGATTGTAACTATGGCAATGAAACAATATACGATAGGATGAGTGTAAAGCTAATGTTCTCCCATGTAAACTATCACATAATTCACAATAAAACATTTAAAAAAAAAAAGATGCATTGGTAATTACTGGTGATTGGAATGTGAAAGTTGGAATCAAAGAGGAAGGATCAGTAATTAGAAAATAAAAGAAATTGGTGATTGAAATAATGCTGGAGAGCACATGACACAATTTTGCAAGACCAGTGATTTATTAATTGTAAATACCCTTTTAAAATGACAACTATACATGTGGACCTTGCCAGTTAGAATACACAGGAATTAAATTGACTACATCTGTGGGAAGAAACAATGAATAAGCTTGATATCATCAGCCAAACAAGGCCAAGTTTGGAACAGATCATCAATTGCTCAAATGCAAGTTCAGTCTGAAGCTGAGTAAAATTGAAGCAAGTCCACAAGAGCCAAAGTATGAATTCAAGACAGCTACTTAAGAGTTCTACTGTGGCAGTGCAGGATAATGCACTGAACCACAAGGTCTGGTTGACATGCAAGGTCAGGGGTTCAATCTCACCAGCTGCTCCTTGAAAACCCTATGCAGGGTCACTATGAGTTAGATCAACTCGACAACACTTAAAAACAACAACAACTGGAGAATATATTTGATACATTGGTTAATAATGACCAAAGATCATAGGAGTTGTGGGATGACATCAAGAGCATCATCCATGGAGAAAGCCAAAGGTCATTAAAAGACGGGAAAGACAGGAAAGAAAGAAAAGGCCAAAATGGGTGTCAGAAGAGACCCTTTAATCTTGTTCTTGAAAGTACAGAAACTAAAGTGACTAGAAGAAATGATAAAGTAAAAGAGCTGAACAGAAAATTTCAACAGGCAGATGAAGACAAAGTATTATAATGAAATGTGCAAAAACCTGGAGTTCGAAAACAAAAGGAAAGAACACAGTCAGCATTTCTCAAGTTGAAACAACTGAAGAAAAACTTCAAGCCTTGAGTTGCAATATTGAAGGATTCTGTATGCAAAATATTGAATGACCTAGGAAGATTCAAAAGAAGATGGAAAAAATGCAGAGTACTGTACCTAAAAGAATCGGTCATTGTTCAATTATTTCAGTAGGTAGCATATGATCAAGAATTGATGGTGTTGAAGAAAGAACCCTAAGCTGCACTAAAGGTATTGGCCAAAAACAAGGCTCCAGGAATTGACAGAATACCTTATGGAACTGTTTCAACAAATGATGCAGTGCTAGAGGTGCTCACTAGTCTATGCCAAGAAATTTGGAAGACAGTTTCTTGGCTAACCAACTAGGAGAGATCCGTATTTGTGCCCATTCTTAAAAAGGTGACCCAGTGGAATGTGGAAATTATGAAACAGTAACAAAATCACACCCAAGTAAATGTTTGCTGAAAATAATTTAAAAACAGTTGCAATAGTACATAGACAAGATACTGCAAAAAATTTATGTTGGATTTAGAAGACATGGAACCAGGGTAATGATTGCTAATGTCAAGTGAATGTTGGCTGAAAACAGAATAACAGAAGATGTATGCCTGTGTGTCATTGGCTATATAAAGGCACTGAATAATACCAAATTGTGGGCAACATCGTAAAGAATGAGAATTCCAAAACACTTCATTGTGTTTGAATGGAACTTGTCCACAGACCAAGTGATAGTCATTTGAACAGATCAAGGGGATACTGCATGGTTTAAAATTAGAAATGGTGTGTGTCAGGGTGGTATCCTTTCATTATATTCATTCAATCTGTATGCTGAGCAAATAATCTGAGCAGCTGTACTATATGAATGAGAATGCAACATCATTGGAATGGAAGAAAACCCATTAGCAGCCTGTGCAATGCAGATACATAACCTTACTTGCTGAAAGCAAAGAAGACTTGAAGCCCTTACTTATAAAGATTAAAGACTACAGACTTCAATATAGAGTAAATCTCAACATAAAACAAAAAGTCTCACAACTGGACCAAATAAACATCATAATCAACATTATAATCAACATCACAAAGGTTGAACTTCTGAGAGATTCCATTTTACTTGGATCCACAATCAATGCTCAAAAACAAAAAAAAAATCCCTTTAAATTATTAAAAGGGCAAAGATGTCACTTGGAAGACGAAGGTGTAGCTGACCCAAACCATGGTATTTTCGGTTGTCTCCTATGCATGGGAAAGCTTGACATGGAATAACCTGGACCTGAGAATTGATGCTTTTGAATTCTGGTTTTAAGGAGTATTGAATATACCATGAATTGTCAGAAGAGTGAACAAATCTGTGTTCTATGAAATACAGCCAGAATTTTTTCTTAAAAGAGAGGATGTCAAGACATGGACTGTACGTATTTGGGCATGTTATCAGGAGGGACTAGTCACTGGACAAGGACATCATATTTGGTAGAGTGTCATCGAAAAAGAAGACCTTCAATGAGACAGATTGTTACAGTGGCTGCAACTATGGGCTCAAACATAGGAAAAGTTGTGAGGACAGTGCAGGATTGAGCAGTGTTTTCTTCTGTTGTTCAAATGATTAGAACCAACTGATGGCCCCAAGGAACAAGTATATGTGAATTTTGTGACTAACTTCTTTTCTAGGTTAATTTATAGTGTATTATGTAGCAGTACATAAATTTGAATAATAGTGGTATTAACTGGACTTCCCTGTAGGCACATGGATATTATCCTATCACATATAGCATTGTAACTCATGACTGATCTGGATATGTTCTTTTTGACAATGAACGCAACACCATTCTTCTTCAATTTGTCATTCCCTGCATAGTAAACCATGTGGTTGTCAGATTCAAAATGGCCAATACCAGTCCATTTCAGCTC
>NW_006408677.1:1373699-1390666 GCF_000296735.1 Chrysochloris asiatica | reverse complement strand
TGTCTTTGTTTGAAAGCTCATCTGAAACCTGTCCACCATGGGTGACCCTGCTGGTTATTTAAAATACCGGTGGCATAGCCCTCAGAATCACAGCAATTCAAACCACCACAGCATGACAGACAGACGAGTGGTGGTTGTGTGGTTGCTGTTAAATAGGAATCTCCTTGTGCTAGGGCCCTTCATTTTCATTGCTTTCAGTGAAATTGAAATGAATGGAATAGATGGAAAATATAGCATTTCATTCATCTTTTATATGCTGTTGTATATTTAGATTGTTTTTTTGATTTGGAGGCTGTTATGAAGGATACTGCTATGAACATTTGCAAACAATTTTTTTTGTATGAATACTTTTATTTATCTTGGCTATCTACCTAGTAGTGAAATTGCTAAGTCAAATGGCAACTCTGTGTTTAATATTTTTGAAGAACTGACAAACTCTTTCCCAAAGTGATTGCATAACTTCACATTTCCACCAGCACTTGACAAGGGCTTCAATTTCACCACATCCTTGCCAGCACTTGTTAATACCTGTTTTCTTTTTGTCATGCTACTGTGTGTGAAGTGCTTTCTTCTTGTGGTTTTGATTTGCATTTCTCTGATGACTAAAGATGTTGAGCATTGGCCACTCAGATATCTTCTTTGATAAAATGCTTATTCAGATCCTTTGCCCATTTAAAAGTTGGCTTATATACATTTGATTTAGTTATAAGAGTGCTTCATAAATTTTGGTTTCATGTCTCTTATCAGATAAATGATTTGTAAATATTTTCTCCTATTCTGTATATTGTTTTTCACTTTCCTAGTAGTCTCACTTGAAGCATAATGCTTTAATTTTATTTATTTATTTCTTTTGTCATCGGTGTTTTCGGTATCTTATCAAGGCTTTGACTAACCAAAGATTTAAAGGGCTTACTCATATATTTTATTCTAATAGTTTTATACTTTCAGATGTTGCATTTAATCGCTATGGATTTTGAGTCAGTTTTTGAGTATGGACTTCTTAGAGGAAGAGGTCCAAGTTTAATCATTTTCATGGGGATAACTATTTCTCCCATCACTAAGAGACTGTTCTTTCTCCGTTGAGTGATCTTGGCATATTTGTCAAATTTCAGTTGATCATATATTGTTGTTAAGTGCCATATATGTAAGGTTTTGTATCTGGACTTGATATTTTATGCCAGCACCATACAATCTTTAAGTGGTGCTGTAGGATAAGCACTGGACTGCTAACCACAAGGTCAGCACTTCAAACCCACCAGCCACTCCTTGGAAACCCTAGATGGAGTCATTACGATCAAGAAACGACTTTACACAACAAAAACAACTGTACATTTGAACTAAGCTTTGGAATCAGAAAGTGTAAGTTCTTCAAAAAAAACATATCAAAATTCATCTTGAAATACAAAACTGTCTCTGATAGGAGAATATCCATATTCCTGCAAGGAAGACCAGTTAATACCGCTGCTATTCATATTTACGCACCAACCACTAAAGCCAGTGATCATGAAACTGACGAATTCTGCCAACTTCTTCAGTCTGAAATTGATCAAATGTTGTCCATAGTTTATCATGATCTACAGAGTCAAAAGCCTTTGTGTAGTCAACAAATCACAGGAAAACATCTTTTTGGTATTCTCTGCTTTCTGCCAAGATTTATCTGATGTCAGCAATGATAGCCCTTGTTCCGTGTCCCCTTCTGAACCCAACTTGAACCTCTGGAAGTCCCTGTCAATGTACTGTTGTAGCTGTTTGTGAATTTAGCAAAATTTTACTTGTGTGTGACATTAATGATACTGTCTGATAATGTCTGCATTCTCTTGCGTCACCTGTCTTTGGAATGGGTACAAATACGGATCTCTTTCAATCATTTGGGGTTTTTTTTTTCATGTAATTATAGTGTCCATTGAAATGATCACATGATTTTTTTTATTCTAAAGATATGTTGAATTGCACTAACTGATATTTGAATGTTGATAAACCTTTCATCCCTGAGATGAATTCCTCTAAGTCATGGTATATAATGATTTTCTTGTTGCTTATTTGGTTTGCTAGCAAATTTAGAGGAATATTGTGTCCATACCAAGCCCTCAGATAGTATTGGGTTATTAACCACATGGTCAGCAGTTCATATCCACCAGCTGCTCTGAGGTACAAACATGAAACTTTCTGCTCTTATTAGTATTTATAGCCTTGGAAACTCTATACTGGCCACTATGAGTTATAACCGACTTGATGGCACACCACCATCACCATTTGAAAATACAAGATCTAGTTTTGAGTGTTTTTTTCTTGTGGCATCCCTGTATAAGTTGTCTGTTAGAAATGATTCCTCCTCTTGTGTTTTTCTGGACAGATTGGTAAATCTACTTCCTTCTTTCTAATCTAGATGGCTTCTATTTTACTTTCTTGACTAATTGTCCTTGATAGAACTTTAATACAATGCTGAATAGAAGTGACAGCGCAAACATCCTTGTTATGTTCTGATCTTTTAGGAGAAAGTCAGTCTTTAACAATGAAGTATGATGTTAGCTTGAGATTTTTTGTAGCTGCCCTTTGTCAGGTTGAGGAAGATTCCTGCTATTCTTGATGATGTTAGTTGCTGTTGATACAGTTCTGATTCAGTAGAGACACAGGGTCTCTGAGGCTGTAAATCTTTGTGGGAGGACAAAGCCTCATCTTTCTCCCATGGACTGACTGGTGGGTTTTGAACTAATGACCTTGTGATTAGTCCAATGTTTAGTCCAATGTTTACCCTACAGCACCATTTCTGAATTTAGTTCTTTGAGTCTTCTGGTTGTTTTTTGGTTGTTTTTTTTTTTGGTGTGTGTGTGTGTGAATCCATTAATGGTTTGTCATCTTTGTTGATCTTTTAAATAGCTACCTTTAGTTTCATTGATTTTCTTTATTTAAAAATTTTTCATTTCATTAATTTCCTCTGAAATTTTGTTATTTTCTTTCTCTGCTTGCTTTAGGTTTAGTTTGCTCTCTTCTCCCAATTTTTAAGGTGAAAGGTTAGGCTATTGATTAGGGGTTTTTTTGTTTGTTTTTTCTTGTGAGGGAGAGAATCCACACAATCATCTGTTTTGTGGCATGGCATTTACTTTTTGGAACATATATGCAATTTTTCTTTTATAATTTACCAAATTCCAAATTTGTCTGATTGTTTTCTTCTGCTGTGTCAATTTACACTTAATATAATTGCTGATATATTTGTTTTGCTTTTCCTGCCTTCGCTAAGATATCTCTTCTCTCTGTTTCTTTCTTGTCTCCTTTTGGATTTATTTTTTCTCACTCCATTAGTTTGGAGTTACATTTATCTTCTTTTTAAGGCTTACCCTAGAAATTATAATTTGTATACCTTTCAAGGTTAAAAGTAACCAATACTCATACCTGTTTTCATCCACTCATCATCTCCTGTCCTGTCCATCTATGCTTTTATTTTAATTCTATATTTTTTGGCCCTACAGCTATTTTATAATTATTTTTTATACTTGGTATTTAAGACATGTGCAAATATACTTTTGTAAAAAAATAAATTAAATCTGATATATATTTTCTTTCACATAAAGTAGAAAGAAATCAAAAGACTTTCATTTCATTTTGTGAGGTACTCTAGGGTGGTACAGAGTGCTGGTATAGCTCTGTAGGATAAACACTGGACTGCAAACCAAAAGCTCCACAGTTCAAACCCACCAGCGACTCCTTGGAATCCCTATACAGGGTCTCCTGTATAGGGTTGTGTGTTGGAACCAGCTTGACGGCACTTACCAACAACACCATTGGGGGGCACAAATGGTTAAGCACTCCACTGCCAACTTCAAGACTGGTCATTCAGACATACCCAGAAGTACCACAGAAGGTCTGATGGTCTGCTTTTTTTTTTTTTTTTTTTAAGGTTTTATTGTGAATTATGTGATAGTTTACATGGGAGAGCATTAGGTTTACATTCATCCTATCGTATATCATTTCATTGCCATGGTTGCAATCCCCTCCATGCATCATCAACAAACCAAAGGGTATACCCAGCACACAGCCCGTCTTTGCCTCCATCTCTGGCGTCACTGCTTCTCTGGGTAGGGTCCCGCTCTCCGCTCTTCTCCCTTGATGGTCCCAGGGACCTCCGCTCCTAGACTGCGAAGTCAATCACTCCCCTCCTTTTGCTAGAAAACGTCCACCTTTACATTTCCAACCCTTACAATCAGTCCTGATAACAATTATTCACTATTGTATCACAAGAGACTGATAGTCTGCTTTTGTGTTGCAGCCAAGAAAACCCTATAGAATAGTTTTATTCACTCCAGGTCAGAGTCAGTTTGATGGCAATCAGCAACAACAATAGTTGGGGTACACTGGTTTCCATTTCAGTTTGTCTTAAAGTACCTCTATTTTTACCTTATTTAGAAAGCTATTTTCACTGTTTAAAATTATACTCTGGCAGTCTTCCTTAGTATATTAAAGATCTCATTCCACAGTCTTCTGGCTCCCAGTGGTGCTTCTCACAAGGAACCTATAAGTTGCCATTCTTTTGAAGGCAATCTGTCTTTTCTTTCTTTGTGTTTAAGGTCTTGTCTTTACTTCTGTGTTCTGCAGCTATACTGTATTGTTGATGTGGCTTGGGATTTTGTTTTTCCTGCATTGGCTTTTGTTGTCTTCTTGAATCACAGATATGCTCAATTATTTCTTGAACAGTCTGCATTATTATTTAACTATTGCCGCTACACCATTGCCTTTATCTTTGCAAATCCCAGTGACATGTTTATTAGACTCGCTAACTCTTTCTTCTAAGGAGTTCTGGTAGCGTAGTGGTTACGAGTCAGACTGTTAACCACAAGATCAGCAGTTCGAAACTGGCAGCCATTCTGCAGGAGAAAGATGAGGCTTTGTGCTCCTGTAAAGATTTACAGTTTCTGAAACCCTAGGCAGGATTGCTATAAATTGGAACTGACTCTAAAGCACACTACCACCACGACCACCAATAAATCTTTCTTCTATGTTTCTCAATTGCTCTTTCATATTTTCTTATGTTTTATGTGTATAATTCCTTTTAACTTCACTAAATTTCTCTTCAAGTCTGTTGTGAAACCCATTCATTGAGTTTCACATCTCAATTATTATAATTTTTATTTGTAGAATTTATCTTTTATTTCAATAAAGTCATATCACTTTTTGTTATTTTTACATCTTTTAAAATACCTTTGCTAATCATAAAGTTTTTTGTTGTTAAGTGCTGTTGAATTGGTTCTGACCCATAGTCACTTGCCTAGGGTTTCCAAGAAGTGGCTGGTGGATTTGAGCCACCAACTTTGCACTTGGCAATCCATTGCACTTGGCAATCCATTGCTTTGCACTTGGCAATCCAGCACACCAGAACCTATTATCTATTGTGTGTTTAATCATTCTAATATAAGAATTCACATGTGAATTTATGTGTATGGGTTTTTTTTTAATATTATAAGCAAAATATGATATAACTCTGTCCTCAGGCTTAACTGAGATACTGTCCTTCTATAAATGAAAATTAATTATTTGAGATAATGCAAAGCAACAATGGACGATATATTATATAACTTTCTTGCTTATTGTATTCTGTTGCTTGTATGCTTAATAATTTTAATCAGTTCATCTCATTTTTCTCCAAAAAATATTTATTGAAATTCTTTGAAGTTCATTATGCAGATATGTTCTTGTAGATAAGATTTCTTTGTGTTTTGCCAGCCCTTTAGATGGAACTAGTCTGAGTCCACTCTAAACAAATACACAGTTTGAAGTTAGCTGACCACCCAGATCATGTTAATTTGGACTACAAATCCATATGAGGACCAGCTTGTAGTTAAAATTACTCAGTTATCTTTTTCTTGTACATCTTTACTGAGAGCCAACGTGTCTTTCTTTCATTTCTTTGGGGATAAGATTGTGGGGTAGGTTTGTAGTTGGTACATCCTTACACTGAAGAAGTTGTAAAACAAAAACCTCAAATTCTTCACATTTGTCAAATGCTATCAGGGCAGAAATAGTTGCAGTGGTTAGTTTACTGTTTGTTTTTCTACATTTTAGTCTGATAAATCTTTATTATTGTGCTTCAGTTTGAAGGTTCTAAGAAGACGTTCTTACATTTTTGAAGCAGTTTTAGATTTTTTTATGTAGCTATATTGTTGTTGTTGTCAATGCCGTTGAGTCGATTGCGACCCATAGCGACCCTGTATAGGGTTTCCGAGGAGTAGCTGGTGAGCTTGAACCACTGACCTTTCAGTTCAAACGGCCTTGCAGTCTGGCGCATTAACCCACAGCGCCACACCAGGACTCCGTTGTTATTGTTAAGTGCCGTCGAGTAGATTCCGACCCATAGCGACCCTGTACAGGGTTTCCGAGGGTGTAAATCTTTACGGGAGTGGAAAGCCTTATCTTTCTCCCGCGGAGCAGCTAGTAGTTTCGAACTGCTGACCTTAAGGTTCGCAGCCCGATTCGTAACCACTACGCTACCAGAGCTCCTTTACAGGACTCCATTACAGGCACATTAATAAATTATTATTTTGTTTCTCTGTGCCCTTATCTTGGAACGCTTCACTCAGAATCACTTAGAGGTGCTGATGTGGGGCTGTAAGATAAGCACTGGACTGCTAACCAAAAGGTTGGTGGTCAAAACCATTATTTCTTGAAAACCCTATGCAGGGTAGCTGTGAGTAAGAACCAACTCAATGGCATTTAACAACAACAGAGATACTTTTACAATTAGCAGATTCAGGTATCCAACTATAAGGTTTACTGAAACAGCATCTCTAGAATGGGGACCTGGTGTCTGCATTTTTGTGAAGTTCTTTTAGCAATTGTAGTTCATACAGAGTTTGTTTGTATTTGTACTTTTTAAGTCTTATATTTTGTAAGTGGGAATCTTGATGTGGTATTTTGGGTTAATGCATTGGACTGCAAAGTTGGTTTGAACTGCAAGATTGGGAGTTCAAGCTCACTAGCCAATCCTCAGAAACCCTATATAGGGTCACTCTGAGTCAGAACTGACTCAACGGGACTTAAACAATCATGGCAATTTTGTTAAGTTTGAATTGTATGAGCTTGAGGCCTAAATTAATTTTTTCCCTTAGTTTTCCTAGCGCCACATGTTGCACAATCCATTCTTTTCACATCTGCAGAGTGAGAGCTGGATGGTGAGTGCCAGTGAAATGGCTCCTTTGGAGCCTCCCATATAAATATGCCTCAACTGCCCCATTTTTGGTTGTTGTGCCTTTTGGAGCCAGAAGTTATGAATGTGCAAGCCAGGAGACAGCCCAATTATCACAACTGGTGTAGAGTGAGTTCCCACATCGTAGCTACATGTAGATGTCTCACTTCATACTCACCTTCATCCTGCATGGGTATTTTGAGTCCAGGGAGAAAACAGGCTTAGTGAGGTTTGGAAGTGTATTCAAAGCTATAGTGCAGGTTGTAGATAATGGGGCCCAGGTTCACAGTCTGCACTTGCTGACTGACAGGCACTGAAACGAAGCAGGCTCCCACCTAATTCACAGCTTTGGATCCTCCTTGTTCTCTTGACTGTGCATGTGTACTGAGGAGTCCTAGCTCCAGGGACTTGGTCACCTAAGGTGTGACGTAGGATGCAGGTATGCAGGCCTTGGTAAGAAGTTAGGGCCTTTTCCTGTGAAGACGCAAAGAGGTGAGCTCTTTGGACAAGTCCCAGCGTCCCCACTCAGCCGCTCAGTCAAGGTCACCTGATTGTGTGTCAGGGTCTTTTCAAATGGATGTATTTTACTGTATGTATATTGTAACATAGCGGATTTGATTTTTTAAAGAAATAAAATGAAGTAACACTGAAAAAAAAAAAACAAAACACATCTACTTGACATTATACTAAATGTGTGTGTATATGTGGGGGTGTATAGATCTGTTTCTGGCCTTTCTGTTTTGCTTCATTGAACTGCCTGTTCTTTCATCAATACTATTTATTTTCTAATTACTGTAGCTTTATAATATGTTCTGTGTTATCATTTAAAACCTTCTTCATTTTTTATTTTAGTATTTTCTTCTGGAATAATAATAATAATTAAAAAATACTGACTGGCTTGGGTTTAAAAAAAAAAAAAAAAGGTCCAAAAAGAGAGAAACCATAAAAAATTTAAATGAAGTTAAATTTAAATTTTAAAAATTGTATAGTTACCTGGGGCCTACAGTGGGAGGAATGGAGAGTTATTGCTTTAAGGGGCCCTGAGTTTCTGTTCCATGAAAAACTTTTGGAATAAACAGTGATGATGGTTGTGCACTGGCATCCTGGTGTGGCACTGTGGGTTAATGAGCTGGACCACAAGGTTGGTGGTTCAAGCTCACCAGCTACTCATCAGAAACCCTGTTCAAGGTTGCTATGGGTCAGAACCAACTTGA
Source organism: Chrysochloris asiatica (assembly GCF_000296735.1). Taxonomy (NCBI): domain Eukaryota; kingdom Metazoa; phylum Chordata; class Mammalia; order Afrosoricida; family Chrysochloridae; genus Chrysochloris; species Chrysochloris asiatica. Next base: position 1,382,278 of record NW_006408677.1, on the reverse strand, counting down.
TGGAACTTAACAACATGTCATTGAGTTCTGGTGTGGTGCTGTAGGATAAGCACTGGACCACATGGTCAGTTTGAACTTCAAGGTTGGTGTTTCAGACTTACCAGCTGCTCCTTGGAACCCTATACAGGGTCCTTATGAGTCACAACTGATTTGAGGGCACTTAATAACAATAACAACAAGTCATTGAAGGTTTTCAATAGAAGAAAATGATAAAGTAATGTTTTCTTTTTTCAATTAATGTTTAAATTAAAAACTAAAGTTGCCATTTTTAAGCATATAATTCAGTTCTACTCACCATGGTATAGAACGATGTTGTTGTTAAGTGCTGTTGAGTCTGTTCCAAGCCATAGCGACCCTGTATAGGGTTTCCAAGGAGTGGCTGGTGAACTTGACCCACCTGCATTGTGGTTCAGACTGACTTTGCAGCACAGCGCATTAATCCACAGTGCCACACCAGGGCTCCCAATGATTTGTTGTTGGTGTTGTTGTTAAGTGCTGTCGAGTAGATTCCGACCCATAGTGACCCTATATAGTTAGCCTCTATTAAATAGTCTTTTCTCGGGTTTTGAAAAGATTGTTTTAGTTTTACTTTCTGTGTACCTTTTGCATGTAGTCTGAGGCATCCTTTTGGACTGAGCTATTTAATGTTCATTTTAACTTCACACCTAATTTTGTGTTTAGTCATAATGGTTGGCATGGCCAGTTTTCTTCTAAATACCTTTCTGTTCATCCTTCAAAATTGAGCAACTGGTACTCGCCTTCATTACAGAGCCTTTACTGATGTTTCCAGTTTCAAGGGAGTGCTCTTTTGATAACCATCATTAAGTATACCACTCATTTTTTCATTTGATGCATTCTACAGAATCACAGTTTGAAAGCTGGAAGTGGCTTAAAATACTTTATGTCAGTCATTTTACAAAAGAGAAAACTGAGCTCTAGAGTTTAAGATTGACTTGTCCAAGGTCTCCTAATGATTTAGTTACTGATATATTGGTTGTATTTCAGAGCTCTTTACATTCCCATTGTCTGCCATATCACGCTTCCATTTTGGTTAAATTTTCTTGAGTTTTGTGCCCCCTTCACCCTTTATTTATTTATTTTTAATTAGATGGGAAGTGACTTAAAGGCAGCACCCATGTCTAACACAAGTTTTGTACAATTCATAAACCTAATGTTGTGCTTTGTGTTTATTGGTCACCTTCTCAGTATTAATAGATAATGGTTTAAAAACACACACACACACACACACACACATCAAGTCCCATTACCAAAACCCAATCTCACTTCTGTGGAGCAGATTCAAATTGGGACTATTCCTTGTGGGCTTTCCTCTTTTTAACTGTATGGAAAGTGGCATCTAGTGGTTGGTGAGTATATTACAGTTGCCTCAGTTTTTGCTGTTTGTAACCCAGGAGTATCAGAGTCATTCTCACAATTCAAGTGTAATACATAGAATATACATTTTCTATTGGAATTCAAACACGTTTGCCATTAATCCCAAAATGTTTTACTTAGTGAGTTCTCAATGTAATTACAAAAGAGGTACAAAAAGTGGAAATGACTAATGTTTATTATGTAAAATAACTTCAAAATGACGAAAGATGAATATAGGTAATTAGAAATATTAGGAGTGGAGTAAAGAGACATTTTTATCTGATTCAAACATACTGAGGTTGGAGTATTGTTGGATAGTGAGTAGTCAAAAATAGAGTAATGAAGAAAAGCTACATACCCTATTGTCCACTGCTACTTTGCATTATTCTGAGATACTAAATTTCTGTTTATAGCAGGAGGATCTCTCAATGAAGACTGGGGAAAGAGAGTTAGGCCAGATTTTGTTTATAATAGTAAAAACCCACATACCATATATTCACTTATCCGTGTATTGCAGACATACTTAATGAAGACATTTGTATTATCAATACTCCTGACCTCTCATTAATACATGTAATTGAGTATTGACAATATGTACAATCCAACTTAGTGAATATGAGCATTGACAATTAGTATCTTCTAATTTAGTATCTTCTACAATTTTTAAATCTGTGATTTGGAATCTAGAATGTATGCATACACAAAACAATGCTATATATTTGCAATTAATCTTTACTTTTATAACACTGCAATGTAATTATTTGTGCATGGGTTTATCCTTTGCATTAGAGAGCTGTAATGTACTGTTTTGTTAGTGTTTCTACCTGCACCTAACATAGTAGGAGATCAATACGTATTTGTGGAAGTAGCTTTCTGGCCTTGAAAACACTTCATGCATGTTTGGTGAATGAGTTATTCTGACTAAGCCTGCGTAGCTGGTGAGATAGTTGATTCATGGTACTCAATTCAGAGAATGTATAAGATGCAATGGCTGTGAAACAGACTTTAATTTGAAGTGTCAGGAACATATCTTTTTGCGGAGCAGTCTCTGGCAGTGTGAGTGCGAGATTCTCCCACCATAAAACCATTGGTGTTTATCCTTGTAACTAGGAAAAGGTGCTCCAGCCTAAGATTGACTTCTAATTGCAGCTGACTGGGATAGGGGCTCTGACTAGAAAAACCTGAGGTCAGTCTTTTAATAAGAATTAGAAAAGGTACTCTAGCAGTGAGTGAGGAAAAGCCAAACATGGAATGCTGCTAAAGTAACTATAAAGCCAAAGATCTTCAAGGCTGAGTATTGATGAATATTATTTGATATATATTCATATCACACAAAGATTTTACTTCTTCAGTCTATATATTTGATCAAATACCAGTTTTTTTGTATATATCTGCAGAGCTATCCACATATGCTAGAATAGTTACTTTGTGTTTTTCTAAGCATTTCTGCTTTGTGCCTAAGAAAAAGCTATTTCTAGATGGCTGAAATCAATGTACTGTCTTCTTATTCGTTGTAGGTTCTTTCCTGAAAAAGTGAACTTTCCCCAACTTCAGGACCACAATTCTTAATGTGAGGGAGTGAATTTGTTAGTAATAGCTATTGAGAGTGTAGTGCTGTAGGATCAGCTCTGGACTGCAAACTACAAACTTAGTGGTTCAAACCCACCAGCTGCTCCTCGGAAACCCTGTGTAGGATCACTGTGAGTTGGAATGACTTGACGGCACTTAACAACAGGTTGTGGGAACAGTATCTGTGATAAAACCTTGGGCTCTTAGATCCTGAGCTACTAGTGATGCAGGAGTGGCAGCAAAGAAAAGAAAGGTGGCAAAAGATCACATCATTTATTTTATCCTCATGGTTGCAGGTGAATGCAGATAAGCAAGCACTTGAAGTGGCAGCCATTCTTGGCAGTAGCTAGTTGCCAACTTCATGGCTAGAATATATTGAGAGATCATTTCTTATGGGTGATGTTAGAAAAAAAAGAGTTTCCAAGTGGTTGGCCGAGTGGCAAATCACATGATAGAGAAGTTTTATACATTTCTTATTTGTTTGAAATAACCCCCCCTTTTTTAAAAAAAAGTAAGAAATAACATTAATTTACTTTAGTAAGCTTACAAATTCCATATCCTATAAAACTTTCAACTGTAGTATCTTGTCAATGAAGATTAGGGTTAGGAAGGAAAATAAAATGAAACTCTTCAAATTCACAGACTGTATTTTGCAGATTTAAATATTGTAAACCCTTTTTTAAAAAGCTTATTTTTCATTTTAAAATGATCAGTTTGCATTTCTTCTTTTTGAAAAGTTCAAACAGAAATGTATTCAATGAAATGTGAAAACTTCCCTAGAGGTAACCCTCATTTGCTATGTGTACTTTCCAATGTTTTTCTAGTATCTGTTTTGTAAAGTTGAATTGTCAAATTCAGTTGAGTTGAAAGTCAGGTTTGGTTTTCAGTTCGTATTTAATGATTTCTTCTCTTCTTTGTCTTCCTTCTAGGCTTGCTACGGATGTCCCCCAGTATCAAAGTGTTACTGTACTAACGTTAAAGGGGAAAAGGTAAGACCTGAGATGGGGCTTTGCAAGCTTAGTAAAATCACCAAAACACTGTTGTTAATGCATTTGTAGATCTATGCATATACATATATGGAATCCTGGTGTTATGTTGTGGGTTAATGCACTGGACTGAAAGGTGTCGTTTGAACCGCAAGGCCAGCGATTCAAACTCCCCATCTGCTCCTCAGAAACCCTATACAGGCTTGCTGTGAGTCGGAACTGACTTGATGGCACTTAACAAAATGTATGTATATATTTGTATTATGAATTAAGTGAAGGATTACAGAGCAGATCATCAGTTTCATGTTCAACAATTCATACACACTTTAGTTCATCTCATTGATTGGAATCACCTCAATATAACTTCAGTTAGCCCACTTCCTCTGTGTGTTACTTCTTTCCATTCCTCCCTTCCCACCCCTTCTGAATTTTTACACAGTACTTTTGCCTCTACATGTAAGTAAATATAATACAGTCTGTTAGTCTGCTTCTTTTAGACAGTGAAGATTTAAACTTTTTCAGGGTCACTAAATGTTTTCTGTACAGGCCATACAGTCAATATTGTAGACTTTGTAGACCATGTAAGGTCTCTGTCATATATTATTTAGTTCTTTTGAACTCTTAAGAATATATATATATATATATATATATATATATATATGGAGCTCTGGTAGCATAGTGGTTACGAATCGGGCTGTGAGCCGCAAGGTCAGCAGTTCGAAACTACCAGCTGTTCTGCGGGAGAAAGATGAGGCTTTCTGCTCCCATAAAGATTTACAGCCTCGGAAACCCTGTACAGGGTCGCTATGCGTCGGAACCGACTCCACGGCATATAACAACAACAACAACAACATATATATATTCTAACCATTTAAGAATTTTTAGAATTTCTTCTGCTAAATGCAGTCAGAGACCTATTTGGCCTAAGAAATGTAGATTTCCAACTCCTGATAGGTCTTGTTGACATTAGTGATGAATCTGATTTTCTCTCACCCTTTTCACAGCAAAGTCTCCTATTTGTACAATCAAACTTACTGGCATGATGTCGATTCTGATTCATAGTAATCCTATAGGATACAGTAGAACTGCCTCACAGGGTTCCCCAGGTTGTAATCTTTCCAGAAGCAGACTGCCACATCATTCTCCAGTGGAGTGGCTGGTGGGTTCAAACCACTTAACCACTACACATAACCAAGCACTGAACCACGAAAACCCCAGGGCTCCATCTCTCATTGTAAATGTTATAATTACCAAGTCAGAACTTCCTTACTGCCATCTAGTCGATGATGATATACATTGACCCTGTATAGGGTTTCTGAGGTTGTAAAAGTTTACATGAGCAAACAGCCTCATCTTTCTCCTGCAGAGCAGATTATGGATTTGAACTGCTAACCTTGCAGTTAGCAGTCCAGTGCTTATTGTACAGTGCCACACTAGAGCCATGATTGCAAAATAGGTGATGCTTAAATAGTGTATACCTAACCATTATGCATCAGTGACTGTAAAAATGTATGGCGCCAAACCATCGCCCCCCACAGCACCCTCTACTCAACTGGGCTTGAGAATTCATTGCAATGACCACACAACTCAGAGGTAATACTCACAGTTATGAGCTTTATTGGGGAAGTTAACCAGTTACAATTCAGGGTCAGTAATGCTCAGGGCACAGTTGTTTCAGTCAGGACACCTTTTCCTCAGCCATGCCCACAGGCAGGCTTCTCGCTGCCTGGCTAATGTTAGCAACTTCTTTGAGGGCTGCTGATAAATGCTCACAGGATACTATTACTCTACCATAAGCCTCAGCCTGAAGACACCCGGCTCTAGCTTCCCTAATGAAGTACCTGGAGGGGCCCGCACCCTACAAGCAAGTTTCCTGTTCAAAGTAACTCAATGTTACTTGCTCTATGGACTGAGAAGGCTACGGCTTTATTTAGTGCCCTGGCTCTTGATACTGCGGCGGCTGCTGCTGTTTCTCTGTCACTCTTCCAGTGTCATAGCTTTCCGTCCCTGGTTCAAGGATGTTCTTGGAGTCCAACTGACACATTCCGAAACTCCTGGCTTTCCATTTTTGATGGTAGTGTGATACCCCTCCTACTTCTAAAATGACTCCTTTTAAACCCCTGTTAGAGTTCCAAGTTTTTATAATCACCGTTAATTCTGTTAACAGCCATGACTGAATCATATCATCCTATCAGCATCTTCTTCCATCTTTTCTTCCAGACTTATTAGGGCAAAAATGTTGTTTGGTGGGATTTGCAAAAGGCTATGAATAAAAATGCCATATGAAGTAATTCACTACACTGTGGTGATTAACATTGAACTTAGAAAATTACAATGGGTTTGTCACTTGTGACTTAAAAGAGAGTTGCACTAGGAGCAAAGAGATCATGCTCTTTGCATCTCAATAAATGTGTTTGAATGAATGAATGAGTGTTACTGATTATATTCCTAAGTATTCCATTTAGAGATACGGTGTTCTTAGATTTCTACATGACCCAAAACTCACTGCCATCCTGTCAATTCTGACTCATAATGACCCTATATAGGATTTATGATACTTTAAATCTTTATTGGATCAAATAGCTTCATCTTTTTCCCTCAGAGTGGCTGGCAATTTTGAACCACTGACCTTTCAGTTAGCGGCCACACCTAACCCACACACTTTGTAGATGGTGATGAGTTAATGCATGTGTATTGTAATCCTGAAACTTACCACTAAAACACTTACGTAAAAATGATATAGAAAAAAATCCAATGTAGAAATTTACATGTAATACTAGGAGTCATGGTGTGGCACTATGGGTTAATGCACTGGACTGCAAAGTCGGTTTGAACTGCAACATTTGGTAGTTCAAACTCACCATATGCTCCTTGGAAACCCTATACAGGGTCGCTATGGGCTGGAACTGACTTGACGGCACTTAACAACATCAACAGCTAGGAATTCGATGAAAAGGAGAAATAGAGTAAGAGACAGAAATAGAGCAAAGAGCAAAACTGTCAAGTTAAATTCAATTTTATCTATAACAATATTAGATGTTGTTGTTGTTAAGTGCCATCTAGTCGGTTCCAACCCATAGCGACCCTGTACAGGGTTTCCGAGGCTGTAAATCTTTCCGGGAGCAGAACGCCTCATCTTTCTCCCGCAGCGCGGCTGGTAGTTTCGAACTGCTGGCTTTAAGTGAATATATATTAGATGTAAGGAATATTAAAACTCCAATAAAAAATACAGGAATTCTTAAAATGAATTTATAGGCAAGACTCAGCCATATGTTTCTAACATAAGAAATACACTTCAAATCTGAAAATAGAGATAGGTTGAAAGTAAAAAGTCATAAAAGTATGTACTATGGAAACAGTAAGCATAAGAAAATTGCAGTGATGGTATTGTTATCAGATAAATTAATCTGCAAGACAATGAGCATTACCAGAGACAAGTATGAAATATTACAATGACCAAAGGGTCAATTCATTAGAAATTCAAAACAATCCTAAATGTGTATGTTCACAGAAATAAAAGCTTCAAAATACATGAAGCCAAAGCTGACAAATGAAAAAATAAAGCCGCATAATTGTAGATTCAAACACTCCTCCCTTAATCATTGATAGAATAATTAGAGAAAATACATATTAAAGGCATACATGAACTTTTTTCAAGAGCAGATAGAATGTTAACCAAGATAAAACATATAATCAGCCATAAAATGAGATGCAGTAAATATCCGAAGATTGAAAACATCAGTGTATACACTCTGACCTCAGGTCGAGTAAAATCATTAGCAATTAAGATATATTGAAAATCCTCAAGTATTTGCAAATTAGAAAACATCTTTCTAAATAACTGATAGACCAAGTATGGGGAACCTTTTTTTCCTGTCAAAGTTTTTAACACCATTTGCAGACTATACAGAATTGTCAACTTAAAAATTAGCCTGCTTTATTTGGTCAAACATTTAATGAACTCACTCCTGATGTGATGGCTAGAACTGCTGTTGCCTTGGCAGGCCAGACCAAATGAGTTTGTGGGCCCACAGGCTGAATGTACACACCTGTGATAGAGACAAAGAACGAAATCTCAAGGAAAATTTAACAAATATTTAAAATCACATAATTCTGAATATGCAACATCTCATAAAGTATAGAACTATAACAGGGCTTAGTGGGAAATTAGTAGATTAAATGCTTGTGGTAGAAAATAAGAAAGATTTATTTAACATGTCTGTTAATAGTTTTTCACTCCAGAAGCTAGAAAAGGACACGATAATTAAATTCAAAGTAAGAGGAATAATATATATAAAAGAAATGTAAACCTAGAAAACGCATAACTAAACTTGGTACTTTTGAATTACTAATAAAATGAATAAAAACCTAGCATTACTGATAGGAAGTGTGATGGCTAGATAGGATAAGCACTGGACTGTAAACCAAAGTTCAGTGATTTCAGCCCATCAGTTGCTCCAAAGGAGAAAGATGAGGCTTTCTACTCCTGCAAATATTTACAGCCTCGAAAACCCTTTACAACAAGCGTGGGTAACCTCTGGCCCGCGGGCCCTATGTTGTTGTTGTCAGGTGCCATCGAGTCGAAACCGACTCATAGTGACCCCATGCACAGCAGAACGAAACAATGTCCGATCCTGGGCCAACCTCACT